>NW_012107664.1:315880-347349 GCF_000951045.1 Mandrillus leucophaeus
TTTCCAGTTTTTGCCCATTCAGTATGATATTGGCTGTGGGTTTGTCATAAATAGCTCTTATGATTTTGAGCTACGTTCCATCAATACCACATTTATTGAGCGTTTTTAGCTAAATCTTGTACACCCTTGCTATATTATTGCTAAATTGTTGACTTATGAATAATAAAGAAATAAATAATTCATAATGGTAGATTTCTCAGTTTTTCTCTATAGTTCTATCAAGTCTTGCTTCATGTTTTGAGCTTATTGTATAAGTAGTTTACAGTATAAAATTGATTTTTCTTTATCATTAACATTTTAGTGTCATTTCTGTAGGTTTATACCTTTACCTTTTAATCTGATGACTATTGTATACGATATTAAATTGAAACATGATCTTGGAGTTAACATTTGCTTCATATGTCTTTTCCCAGTTCTTTAAAATTTTTTGGTTTTATGCTTTTTCATGCCTCTTGTAAACAGTGAATTTCTGGAATTTGCATTCATTTTATCCAATTTGTGAATTTTTATCTTTTAACTTTTAAATTTAGTCCATTTGCATTCATCGTAATAATGTATATATTTGGGCCTTGTTTCATCATTTTAATGTATTTCATTTTATATCATACTATAAAGGTTTCTTTAAATATTTTAATTTTTCATTAATAAACATTTTCACATGGTTTTACCTCTTTTGTTCTCTTCTATGTCCCAAATTAACTAGCTATTACCTAAAATTTTTATTCTAGGGTATTATGGATATTTTTCTTTACTCTTCTGCTTTTAGCTATTTCTAGGACAGTAGTAAATTTTCTCACATTTTCACCAAAACGTCATATATCTCTTGCAGCGCTATCTCTTTGATATATCACTTTATAATTCAAGAACTGCTTAAAGAGAAAAGGTCAATTAATGTATTTCTTTTTTTTATTTTTCTGAGACAGAGTCTCGCTCTGTCACCCAGGCTGGAGTGCAGTGGCCGGATCTCAGCTCACTGCAAGCTCCGCCTTCCAGTTTACGCCATTCTCCTGCCTCAGCCTCCCGAGTAGCTGGGACTACAGGCGCCCGCCACCTCGCCCGGCTAGTTTTTTGTATTTTTTAGTAGAGACGGGGTTTCACCATGTTAGCCAGGATGGTCTCGATCTCCTGACCTCGTGATCCACCCGTCTCGGCCTCCCAAAGTGCTGGGATTACAGGCTTGAGCCACCGCGCCCGGCCAATGTATTTCTTAAGTTATCTTACCAGTGCTTAGGAAATCATGGCACTGAAGTGATTATGACTCATTCATAATTAAATTTGTAACAATGTTATTAGGTTAGCATTCCTTCTGATACTTTACTCAGCATATTTTACATTTCTGTTGAGTAGTTTCCCTATGGGATATCTGTTCTCTTCTTATATATTTTGCCATGAAAACTGTTAGCCACACTTATGTGTTGTCTAGAATAATTAGGGTGGACACTAAAAAGAAAGTTTTTTAAGTGAATTTTAAAAATTGATGGAAAAAGTATACTATATAGACATTCTGTCATAGTTGAATCAGTGAACATGGGAGAAGCTCTCATACTGTTGCTGAAAGGGAACTCAGAAAAGGCTTTAATTCAAACAAGGCTTTATTTCAATCAACTCTTAAAATTTTCATTGTACATTTTTTCTCTATTGAAAAATTAATATCCCCAAAGGCATATACATATATATATATAATTATGTATACAAAAATATAAATAAATGTTTAAAAATGAGAAAATGTACATATAAATTTTATCCAACACATCAGGGTAAGAAATAATAGTGTAGCATGATACCTTTGTTAAAAATTTTACTTTCATTAAATATTAAAAAATGGACATATTAGTTTAAGTAAATATTTGGCATATATGATGATATATCTTATTGAGAGGATTTTAAAAGATGTTGAAGAGATATACATAGGTAGACAGTTGGAGTGGTGAAAAAAGTATTTATAAAGCACTTTGGAAAAATAAGTATGGAGTACAAGACCTAGTGGAACTTTCTTGCGGCATTTACCATTTTACTAGATCAGAGACGTTCAAGTGACTTCACAACACGTGCAAGGTGTTGTGTCAGAAATTTTGTTTTTGAAAGTTTTATTAGCATATATGTTACTGAAAAAGCCCTGAGTTTTCATGTTTTGTTAAAATATTGACCTACAACTTAGCAGCTGTGTGTCTTTCCATAAGCCATGCTAACTCTCTATGATTCTATTTATTCACTTTATAAATGAGGGTTTTTGACTAGGGGATTCTAAAAGTTCTTTCTAACATTAAATGCTCTTGGTCTATGGCTGCAGTTTTTAGTCTTACGCCCAGGCTCACTGAAATTGAATATATAATATTTTACGATATTTGCTGGCCAGGCGCAGTGTCTCACGCCTGTAATCCCAACACTTTGGGAGGCCGAGGCGGGTGGATCACGAGGTCAGGAAGTCGAGACCATCCTGGTTAACACGGTGAAACCCCGTCTCTACTTAAAAAAAAAAAAAAAAAAAAATTAGTCGAAGGTGGGGCGGGCACCTGTAGTCCCAGCTATTCAGGAGGCTGAGGCAGGAGAATGGCGTGAACCCGGGAGGTGTAACTTGCAGTGAGCAGGACATGGCACCACTGCATTCCAGTCTGGGCGAAAGAGCGAGACTCCATCTCAAAAAAAAAAAAAAAAAAAAACTTTGCTGAAACACATTTTGCAGGAAATAATTTTATAGTTTTATTAACTGTAAGATATTTTGGTACCCAAAAAGTTAAATCTCATTGTTGTAGGGACTATTATAGTGATAGACTTGACCATTTCTTCCAGGGTTGAATTCTACAAAACAGTATCATTCCAGTGACATTGTAAAATACCTTATAATGCGTATTTGTTAGTAATTTATGTTATATTTTACATATAACATATCCTGTTTGCTTCCTAAAAATCTTATATTGAGAAGCCAACTTATTTGAAAAGATTCTGAATAGTAATGTCTAATCTAATTAATAATTCTTTTATTATTAATTAGGTGAAATATTTTCAAGAGAGAAAATAACAGATTTTTTTTTAGATAAATTCATTAATTCATTTGTTCATCAAATATATATTGGGTCACTATTATGGACCAAATATTGCTCTAAACACAGCAGTGAATAACTTTACTTGCCTTTATGGCATATTAATTTCAGGGGGAGAGACCAGTGATAAATGATAAATGAATACAACATTAATATAAATAATGTATTGTCAGACTGTCAAATGTTATACATGAAAAAGAAAGGAATGCAAGTTTTAGAGGCTGGTGGGTGGAGATGTGGATTCTTACTTAAACATGTCATTCAGATAAGGGTTTAAAGGAGGTGATTTTTCAGCAGATGCCTGAATAAAGTTAAGGTGAGGGAGACTTCTTTGAATTCTGGGGGAGAGATCCAGGCAGAAGGAAGAGCAAGTACAAATACCCTGCATCAGATTTATGATTAGCATGTTGGAGGGAAAAAAAACAGATGAATATCGTAAGATCATAGGGAAAGGAAGATCTGGTTCCTAACTTTTTAATGTCATATTGTCTATTTCAGTTTGGGCTGTTAAAACAAATGACCATAGACTGGATGAATTATAAACAACAGCAAATTATTTCTCACAGTACTGGGAACTGGAAATCTGAGATCAGGATGCAGCACAGCTGGGTTCTAGTGAGAGTCCTCTTCTGGGATGCAGAATGCTAACTTCTTGTGGTATTCTCACATGGCAGAAAAAGATCTAGGTAGTTCTCTGGCCTCTTTTCATAAGTGCATGAATTCCACTCATGAGGCATCCACCTTTATGACCTAATTACCTTTCAATTGTCCTGTGTCCAAAACACATTTAATCCACACATACACACATATAATATGTGTGTGTGTTATAAACATACACACTATAAGGTATATGTGTGTGTGTGCATACACACACACATACATAAACACACACAGATGTGTAATACCTTACTGCCTGTAACATAAATTCCATGTAAATGTTCTATAACTTTCACTTTAAAAAAGTAAGGCTGTCTATTGGTTGGAGATTATAAAGGCAAGAATAGCAATTTTTATGTCTTAGATTAAGAGATTCCTAAGAAGGGAGCCATTTTTTGTAAACCTGAACTATTAATGTAGTAGGTTAAATCACCAATTGTTTATATTTCTGGACTGCAGCCTGATCTAAAGCTGTTTGTCTGAATTGAAAAATTCATGATTTTCCTGCAACTGTTTGTAATTATGTCTAGAACAGATTTCTATTTTAGGAATTCTTATCTTAAAAATATGCAGCTTTAGTGCTTGTGGTAGTAATGATAATGTCTATGTTTTAGATTCAACTTTGAAGCAAGTTTGTAAAGACTTTGTCTGATGTAAGCTTTTCTACTTTGGGAAATATAGAGGTAGCTGGCAATTAATAAAATGTTATAGATATTGAATTCTAAACTTTTCAAGCAGAGAGGAAGTTAAGGTTAAATGAGATAATGCACTGGAGAGCACTTTCATCTCTTTAGAGGAAAGTTGTCATGCAAATTATTATGTTTTTATTGTTCCTCATTTTATGCTGTTTATACATATAAGCACACCACTTAATATGTTTTTATAAGTACCTATTTTTCTAGAAGCAGAATTATTTCCTCAATGCCAGACAATCTAAGATTGGCGTTTTCCCAATATTTTAATTTTGGTGTATGTTGGCTTTTGTAGCTATGTATAACATCTGTAATCCCAGCACTATGGGAGGCCGAGGTGGGCAGATCACGAGGTAGGTAGTTTGAGACCAGCCTGGCCAACATGGTTAAACCCCATCTCTACTAAAAATTAGCTGGGTGTGATGGCAGGTGCCTGTAATCCCAGCTACTCGGGAGGCTGAGGCAGGAGAATCTCTTGAAACTGGAAGGCGGAGGTCGCAGTGAGCTGAGATCGTGTCACTGCATTCCAGCCTGGGCAAAAAAGCGAAACTCCATTCTCAAAAGGAAAAGTAAAAAAAGAGAGAGGAAAAAAACATATGCTCACAGAGGATATTTGAATATACATGATTTTCTTATCTTCAGAAAATTCAACATACTAGTAGTAAATTAAGAGTTGACTATTAATTTTCCAAGAGAATTCACAAAAGAAATTCATTCATTCTGTAAGCTTCCTTAATTAAATTATTATAAATCCAAGTATGAAAATATTCAATTGAAAAACATATTTACAGGTATTTCAGAGATATTGTTCATCTAATAAGGTATTACATCCATGAATTACTCTGGCACATGCACTAAAGTCTTCTTTATAGAATGGTTTTAATCTCTGCTTCTTATCTTTACTGCCAAAGAAATACTACACAACACACTTTGAGTATAGAAATAAAACAAGACAAAATTATATTCATACTCTCTAATGTAAGTGAGCTAACATGATTCACTCTGTCAGCTGTTATTCTGCATAAATGTCAGAGATTCCCAATCCTGTTTCATCTGCAAAGCTTGATTTCTCACTGATTCCCACTGAAATTTATCTCCCTCTAATTCAACTTAAATATCTTGATATAATTTAATGATACAATGTTTAAAATCTGTACTTTAAAACCTAATAGCATAACTAACAGTAGTACTATGCTGTATAATTTTTGGTAATGAATCTACCCATCCATGTTCATTTACCTGCTGAAAGAGAAAGAGAAACATTATACTAGACCAATGAGATAACACAACATTAAAGTCCCTTTTAATTTGAGAACCTCACCCTCTGATAGTCTCATGATGTATATATGAATAAAAGTGTATGTAATTGTGTGTGTGTGTATATATATGGCAAAAAATGCTGGGATAAAGATATGAACAAAGTACCATCGTACGTATGTGTCATGGCTCAGAAAGCAATACTCCAAAGTTTAATGTTTTGGTATGCCGAGTACTTCAAACTAAAGGGAGATTGGAAGGCCTCAGAAGCAGCCTTAAAAGTTTCTCTCATCCTCTTTCACCCCCAAAGTGTGTGATGGAAACCAGAATTTCTCTTCCCACTGTGAGTCATAGAAATCAGAATCCCTCTCTCCAGAACAAGCCATAAGACCCAGAAAGGTCAATTTCTCCTATCTTCCTTAAAGAGCCTCATTCTAGAGGGACCTGTCCCATACCCAGGAGGAAAGAATGGTACACGGAAGAATCAGGAGGAATCTGAGCAGTCAGGCCTCACTGCACTGAGTTTCCCCTTCAGTCTATTACTATTAGATCATGCCCTATGCTCCCCTCACATTTCGACATGGCTGTCTATTCTACATCATTTCTAAGCATAAAAACACATGGTCATATCTGGGTCTTTGGGTCTTAACTTCTGAAGGCTCCCATGTTACATTAAACTTTGATTAAATAAATTTGTTATGCTTTGCTCTTGTTAATATGTGTTTAATTATAAGAGTGTCAGCCATGACCCTTTTGTTGATTGAGGAAAATATTATACATTTTCTACCCCTTTATATGTGCATTGAGGAAACCAAGACAGAAGTCCTTCTTAACTTAAAATATTATATAAGTTGTCCTTAATCAGATTTTACCAATTGTCTTAGTCTATGCAAGCTTCCATAACAATTTATCATAGAATGGGTAACTAACAAACAATGGAAATTTATTTCTCGTAAGTCTGAAGGCTGGGAAGTTCAAAAATACGGCAGATTCAGTTTCTAGCAAGGGTTTGCTTTCTGGTTCATAGATGGCAACTTCTAGCTATTTCCTCACATGATAGAAAGGATAAATGAGCTCTCCGGGAGTCCTTAAAAATGTGGATAAAAAAATCCTCATCTAAAATATATTCCTCTGGTACCAATATGCATTTACATGTGTTTGTGAATATCAAGATGTGTGCACTGATTTTGGCTTCTGCTTTTGGAATTTGTAATAATCCATTTTCACATCACTAATAAAGACATACCAGAGACTTGGTAATTTATACAGGAAAGAGGTTTAATTGACTCACAGTTCAATATAGCTGGGAAGGCCTCAGGAAACTTACAATCATGGTGGAAAGGGAAGCAAACACATCCTTCTCATGATGGCAGCAAGAAGTGCCAAGCGAAAGGGGGAAAGCCCTTTATAAAATCATCAGAGCTCATGAGAACTAACTCACTATTACGAGAACATGGGAAAAACCACCCCTATGAGTTGATTATCTCCACTTGGCCCTCCCACGACACATGGGGATCATGGGAACTACAATTCAAGATGAGATTTGGGTAGGGACACAGCCAAACTATATCAGAGCTTATTTGACAAATCACAGAATACCTTAGTCCTTGTTTCTGCAAACAGTAGTTTTCATGTAACAAGTTTTGGGGAAAGATGTATTTCCCCCCAGTAAGTGTTGCTTGATGTCAGCCAGATGCTTTACTTGGTTTATGTAAATGGCACCTAGCTGCTACAGCTTCTGTTTCTCCAGCTTAAGCATTTTGCCTTGATTCTGAGGAACCAATTTTATTTCACTCACTATCATGATGGTTTTGATGAAATAATCATTTTACACTTAGCCCCTGAGGTGACATTGGATCTGCCCATTTCATAACATTATGCTGTTTTCTTTATTTCAACAATAAAACTCTCCTCTAGCAAGAGTTTATGGATGTACATGGTTAGTCACTTTGTCCCGAATATCAAATGTTTCATCAAAGCACAGTGGAGGAAATGATTAATCTTGTACTATGACTTAGAAAAGGTTTCATAGGCAGGTGCCATGAGTTAGAGCTTGAAAACCAATGATGTGCTTTCCAGCAAAGGAGGCACAGAATACTGCGTGATCATTCTACGGAGGCAATGCGCAATAAGGGATAATTCAAGAAATGACCGCCTGTTTCTTATCTAAACATGCATAATATTTTTCCTTTCCCTTAGGGTGTTTAGAGAAATGTCTAACACTTGGAAAAGGGAAAGAAGAACCACCTATTTCTGATTTGTGGGCCTTCACACATGCTACCCGCTCTGCTTGGAACAGTTTAATCTTTTTCCGACATTATAGTCTTGCCCCATCTACTCCAGACACATCCTTTAGCTCTCAATTTGGTGGTCACTTCCTACAATCATCTATCCATGGCCTCAATCCCCCATATCTACAACAGGGCAAGTCATCTGTGCTTCTAAAGCATCCTGTATTTTCTATTCAATAGCACGGACCTCATGATACATATATGTACAGTTTTACTTACGCGATTTCCACCATACTGTAAGAGAAGGAACTATGTTCATGTTATTATTATGGTACAACCAAATGCCTACCTCTAATGGCCTACAGTAGCATTTCTAAAACCTATAAAGGTTCAGGGTCAACAGCAGTTACTGTTGGCAAAGCATCTACAAATACTTTATAAGTGGATAAATGAATGAATATATGCATGAAAAATGAAAGAAGAGAAAGTTTCAATTTTTAATATCAAGTTTATTTCCAGTCCAACCCAATTATTTGTCAGGACTGATGCCATCATTATTAGTAGTAATAAACCAAGGGGTATTTCATCTTATAGTAATAGAAATGGTAGCTGGAACTTCAGCTCTAGGGATATGCAACAAAATGCATGCCCTCTTCACCACCGTATTCTGTTCCAGGAAAAATTTTGTCTTTGTGACCATCATCAAGATTTATATCCAACTGCTCTGAATGCAGATATCAAGTTTTTCTTATTATATTTTGCAAAGAAGGCAAGAAGGTGACTACCTTAAGAGTATGAATCCACTCTAAATAAGGAATATAAAGCCTGCCAATGAAAAAGTTGGTTCTCTTCTGTCATGTGTTCAACCTATTAGGGTATTGGAGAAAAAGAAAACACAAGGAATGATAGGACATGTGATTACTGAGAAATAAATAGTAATTTTTAGTGCACTGGTGTTTTCTGGGGAGAGGAAACAACACCCCAAAATATGACCATAGAAAATCAGAATATGCCACTCTAAAATATGCCTCTTTGGCATATCGATTATTTGGGACTGGTTATTTTGAGAAACTTCAGACATAGGAGTGCTCTGAGAAATAGCCCTTTTATAAGATAAATGTGCCTGTGTAAATGAAAAGACCCTTTGTGATGGTCTTTCTGCACTCCCTTTCTGAACCAGGAAAAGAAAGACAGTATCAATAGCGAGTCTTAGTGGAGAAAGCTGGGACTTAAATCTGCGTAACAAACTCTAACTTAAAGGCACTTTCTGTGGCCATCTTGTCTGATTAGGACCTTCCCCCATAGCCATCTTGCTTTGTTTCAGAAAACAAAATGGCGATATTTAGCCTGAAGTTTAAAAGCTTTTTTGAGATCTCCTATAGCAATTTCCTTTTTTTTCTCTGTTTTCCCTTATGTATACATGAGGTCTATGTGTAAATAAACTTCTGTTTTTTTGGGTTTTTTTTTCTTGTTAATTTACCTTTTGTTACATGGAGTCCCAGTTAAGAACTATGAAGGTAGGAAGAAAACATTCATTTTTAACCTACCAGTGTTAATGAGAAAATTTAACACATCAGTCTGATTGTTTAGGTTGGGCCAGATGTGTGTTCTAGCATCCCCTGTATTACTGTGCTGAGTTTGTAGCAATGCAAGATCAGTAATGGGAAATGATCAGTCATAAATAATACATGCACATATAAATTAGACAGGTAAAATAGTTTCACTCATGTTGGAGGAAAAATTGAAGTTGTACTCGAGCAGTTATTAAGTTAGGTGTTTTGGTAAGCATATTTTGTTTTGGAAAAATAATATTTCATTCTTCAAATGCAATAATGTAGTTGGAAAAACATTTGAATTTAATTCCTGAGCTGATTGGATTATCTGGGCGCTAGAAGCTTAGAAGTAGTAAGCAATGCAAAAGATTCACAGACATTACATCTGTGAAGAGAAAGAAAATGAAATATAATTAGACAAGGAGAGCCATCAGATCAAGATGCAGGCCTGATCAAATCTGTTAAAGCATGGTAAAGCTCTAGAGCAAAGCCTGCCTGCTAGAAAAGTCCCACATTGGATGGAAATCACTAGGATCTTAAACTAATTCCTTGTGCAGTCATTGCGTAGGGATTGTCCCAAGAATATCATGACCTTGAAGGCTGAGGTGGATCCTGCAGAATTGACATTTGGAGGCATCCTGTTGAATTATCTCCTTTGCAACTGAACAGCAATTATTTGTTTTTTGGAGGAGATCTGAGTGGCTTATATGTATAACTGCCACAGTTCCTACTTTAGTTTTTTTTTTACGATTTGTGTTTCCTTTGCCATTTCATTCTAACACAGTGACAGAATGCAGTGAATGTATAAGAAAGTTTCATGAATATTAATCTTGAAACTTTAAAGCAAAGAAATCAATAAATTTTCTAATAGTCAACATATTAGCTAGAAATTTTTGCCATTTGACAAACATAAAACAATACATTGTTTAATAATCTTTATTTCTGATGGTAATTTTTAAGAATCTAACATATTTAATTTATTGAGATAATTAATTTTTATGACATTCTCCAATTATATATTCTATTTATTTAATTTTTATACCCCATATAACATTCTGGCAATACCGAATCAATCACATTTTTATGCTTCGAGTGCAACAGCAATAAATCTTTGAATAATTTATAAAATGTATCTCTTAATTTTCTGGTTAGATGACATGAAATGAGTGTAGAAAAAAGCACAAATGAAAAAATAGCTCTGGCAGAAAAATATTTTGAGACAAATATTCAAAACTAAATGATATTTGGATTACATATGTATTTAATAGCATTAAGCCAGTAAACATTTTAAAAATGACTTTTTAATTCCATTTGCTAGATAGTTTTGTGGTTTGGGATATTTCTAAAGAGTACGAAAAGAAATAGACATGTAGGTAATGGAAAAACAAACTTTCACACTTTCTTGGTGAAAAATCCTCTAAGTCCCAGTCTTTGCCATTTCTTTATTCTGATTATCTGATCTTAGAATACTCCTGATTTTTATTTCTCTTTTTAATAAATATTATGTTTTGCTAATTTATATTAGAATTGTTAAAATAATATTTATAGCAAAATATTGTCTCCTTCAAAATTTCTTCAGTTTTTAAATAGAGCCATGTTTTAGCAAAAATGTTCTAAAATACTAGTAAATATTTTTATCCATTTTTGACTAGATGTCTTGAAAGCATATTATTAACACTGGTTTGTATTAATGCATACTGTGCCAGACTTTGAAACTCAGCACTTAACACATGTTCTCTTATTTAATCATTCCATGAATGCTATGATATTAGTCTTATTTTCATTTTATCAGTGAAGAAACTATAGCACGTAAAGTCAGCAACTTGCACCAATTCACTACGTAGTAAATAATAGAGTTAGTAGGTCAACCAAGACTTGTCTAGTTTGTAGCCTAAGCTCTCTCAGCAACACTATCTAAGTATATTGCAAGCATTTTTTCATGTATTCAACTACATACGCATGAAATCACATCTGCTAACTGAAAGTGAAAGGAGAAGCCAACAGCAGCCCTGATGCTTGAAAAGTAGTAATGAAGTGACCAAGGAGTATAAAGGTAGTAGTCTGACATCTAGAAGCAGGAATAACAATATCAACATTATACTTTTTTGTGAAGATTAAACGAGAGTAACAGGTAAAATAAGCAGAAGTGCTTCTCAATATTCCTGATGTGAAGTAGTCATTCAAAATGGTAGTTTTATTCCTATAAATGTCCTTTTGTGTAGGCAAAGGCACAAAAGACAGATCTTTAGTTGTAGCTTAAAAGATACCAAGTTAGATTTTAGCCAGAAAACATGGGAGTTTAGAGGACAGGTAAATCTTTATCTACTATGCTATAGATTAAAATTAGGAAATAAGCACTAGACTACAAAATTATAGTGAAGAGGTGCTATCTTTGTGAAGTAGGTAACATTGTGGAGTCAGCCAAAAGAATTTAATTATAAAGGAGTTGCTCACTTGGTATTTGAGATTAAAGTTTAACCCAAATGCTTATAAATTTCAGAATCTTTAACATTACCATTTTCTTATAACACTTAAAATTTTGAAAGGTTTCCTAAGTGCTTCCCTATTGGAATAATGAATTCAGAGAGTGTTCATGTACAAATATGCTTTTTCTGAAATATTGAAATACTGGGAAAACTTGATTAAGATTCTTGGTGACAAGGTAAAACTCACATTTCGGCCTAAGCAATAAGAGAGAAAAAATATGTATCAAAATGAGAAATAAAAATCAAAATTATAAGTATTTGTCAAAAAAAAGTTTACTTACAAAATATGAGCCTCAAATGAAAAATCATTAGAACCTAAATGACAGTATAGTATGAAGAGTTCAGATTACAGAGACAGATATACTTGGATTTGAATTGTATCCCCCTCTGCTGCTGGTTGTCAGAAAACAATAACTTCAGCCTCAGTTTGCCATTTACTAAAATGGAGATAATAATATTACAGATTTTTTGGTAAGATTTAAATGAAAGAATACACGAAAAGAATATGATTCATTATGCAACAGATAATAGGTTCTTGGTAAATGTGAATACACGTACTCACAAAGTAGATATGTGATCATCAGTCCAAATTAATTATTTTCTTATATGCTATTATTATTCCATGAGAAAGTGTAATTTAAAAGTATAAAGTGTTCACATAACACCAAAAGTTTGAAACATATGTGAATACAATTTTACAACTTTTTCACAGCCTGAACAATTTATCAAACCTAAATGCATGTATATTACAGCAAATGTATTTATTAGTATACTTATTGCAGCATTGTTGTAGAAAAATAGAAACAATCTGATATCTATCAATAGGGGAATGATTTTTGATATATGCATAATACAGAATTATATGCACAGCATGGGATTGTTTAAAAATATATTGTTGAATATAAATTCATAATTTGTCATAGTAGAAAAATTGAGATTACATAAATGTCTAAAATAAGAAAATCATTATTAACCTTCATATATTGATGTTGTAGAAGTATATATGCCATGACATGAAAGTTTAAGATATACTGTTTTTATAAAAAGATTGTGAAATAATATGCATGAAATAACACTATTTTTTGTTTGCATTTTTGTTAAATGTACACACACACACACACACACACACACACACGCCTCCTTAATAGTGATTCCACCGTGGAATAGAATCTTGGGAGAGGCTGGAAACAGAGAGAGACCTTCAGGCTTTTACTTTATATTCTTTGGTATTACTTGAATATTTTTCAAAAACAACTTTCTGCTGTTATTTAGGGATAAGAAAAATAATAGTTGCTATAAACATTTTTTCTCACAAATCAGTGCTTTAAATAATCTGTCCCTCTTGCTCAACTTTTTTAAAGACTGATTTTTTTAGAAAAGTTTTAGAATCACAACAAAATCGAGAGGAAGGTAGAGATTTCCTGTATACCACCCGATAGGAATGTCTCCCACATTATCAACATCCCCCACCAGAATGATATATTTATTACAATCTATGAACCTACACTGACATATCCTTATCATACAAAACCCATAGTTTACCTTAGAGTTCACTCTTGATGTTGTACATTCTGTGGGTTTGGTCATATGTATAATGACATGTATCCACCATTGCAGTACTATACAGGGTATTTTCACTGCACTAAAAATTCTCTTTCCTAGCCTCAACCCCTTGCCACCACTGATCTTTTTATTTTATCCATAGTTTTACCTTTTCCACAATGTCAAATAGTTGGAATCATATAGTACATAGCCTTTCAGATTGGCTTATTTCACTACATTTATATTAGTCTGTTTTCATGCTGCTGATAAAGCATACCTGAGATTGGGAAGAAAAAGAGGTTTAATTGTACTTACAATTATACATGGCTGGTGAGGCCTCAGAATTATGGCGGGAGGCAAAAGGCACTTCTTACATGGCAGCTGCAAGAGAAGTATGAGGAAGAAGCAAAAATGGAAACCTCTGATAAACCCAGCAGATCTTGTGAGACTTAATTGACTGTCATGAGAATAGCACAGGAAAGATCAGCCCCCATGATTCGATTACCTTCCCCTGGGTCCCTTCCACAACATGTGGGAATTCTGGGAGATATTATTCAAGTTGAGATTTGGGTGGGGACACAGCCAAACCATATCAATATTTTATGTGTTTAACTTTCTTTTATGTTTTTTCATGGCTTCATAGCTCATTTCTTTTTAATATTGAATAATATTCCATTATCTATATAAGCCAATTTACTTATCTGCTCACCTACTGAAGGTTGCCTCCAAGTTTTGGCCATTATGAAGAAAGCTGCTATAAATATCAACATGTAGGTGTTTGTGGAGATGTAAGTTTTTCAGCTCCTTTGTATAAATACCAAAGAGATGATCAACATTTAGATTGTTCTTGATCAAATTACATTCTCAGAGATGTTTAATGAATTGAATCAGATTGTCCTTTCAAGAAAACAGTATATTGATATTTTCCCCTAAGTTCATAGGAAAATACAAGTTACTAAATATATGTTTCTCAATTTTGTGTTAGTTCTGATTATACTAGCAAATCAGTATTGGAAGTAGAGTTCCCAGATGGAACCTTGGATTAGGGTTCAAATTTAACTGTGTTGAAAAATTTGTTAAGAAGTTACAGTGATTAGTGCATGGTTTTATTCGTAGAAAATGCTTAATAAAGAGTAGGTATAAGCATTATTTTTAATCGTATGAGAATTACCTTTGATCTTACACAAAACAGTGACATAAAAGCAATGAGGTTTGTAGCAAAACTTGTGTTTCCTTTTCCGGAGTGTAGAGCTACCGCTGGAAGGAGGCTGTTCAGCCAGAGGCTCCGCTTTCTCTAGCGCCTGGGCACCTGTGCCTAGGTTACATGTTCTTGCCAATAAAATGTATAATAATTTTGTGTTTCACTTATTGCCTGAATCTTTGAAGAAATGCTTTCACTGGTCTCTCTTGCTCTTCCTGCTAACTCAATTAAGCAGATTCCAAGACAGGCTTTCTCAGCTGGAGCTCTTGGCTAAACCATAGAACACAGTAAGTAATTTGATTGACTGTTTTCTCAGTTCTCCTTGTGATTCACATAACTATGGCTGTTAGAGGTCTAGGAGAAAAGTTAATTCATTACATACAATGGATGCCTTAGAACATTCTGGTTTAATTGCCTGGAGAATTTCTTTCCTAGTGAGACAGGTTGAGGGGTGTGGAAACATAAGATGCAAGTAATGTGGGCACCTGAATCACAATATAGATGAAAGAAGCACACTGCCAACTAGAATCTGTGTTAGATACTTACATAAAAGGAAAACAAATTTCTAGTTTATTAAACCATTGAAAAACTGGTGTTTTTTAATAGCAACAAGTATTATCTAAATTAATACAAACAATATATTTTTTGACCATAATTCTGTATAATTGCTTATAAAATCAATAAGCAGAAATTGAAAACGTGTATAATCCCAGCTTTGAAATTAGAACTCGGATTAAACTATAAGACACAGTTATATTCTAAGTTAAATTTGAGATATTTATGAAAGAGATAGTAGAAATATATACATTAAAATGATTCTTAAGTACTTTACTATTTCTCAAGAAAATATAGCTTAGAGGCTTAATAATTATTAGCAAGAGAATATATACTAATAATCATCTGTAGCAATTACACAATGTAATAAAACTGTAATAAAGATAAATATGTACATGTATTGTACAATTAAAGAGATTACAGAAATTCTCAATAAGGGAAGCTGCATATGTCCCATTAAACTTCAAGGTGAACTGCTATTAGAATGCAGACCATTTCTCATAAACATTCACAGCCATTACAGAAAACATAATCACTATCTGTGTTCAGAGATAATTTTATCTTTGTATTAAGAGGATAATACATTTACTCATTCATTCAAAACATTTAAAAATGCTTTGAATATTTTATTCTTGTCATTGTTTTAGCCACAAAGTAATTATTTAAGTATTCCCTTAGATTTTATTGAAGAATGTTACAATATTGTTGTATAAAACCAATGCAATAATTCTGTTATGTGTCATGAGAACCTCTTTTATAAGAATGTGCAGAGAATATTAGCTTTTTTGTCTTAGTAGAAGAAAGCCCTATCCTTGAGAAACTGATTTGTTGTACGTTACAAAACCTATGAAGATTGCGGGTGATCCCATTTTCCATGAAAGCCCTAACTTTGAGCAACTGATTTGTTTTATGTTATGAAACCTTTAAACTTTGCAGGAGATTCCATTTCCCATTTTTTCTTGTTTATCTAGGAATCCCAGAGCGAAACTGTGGTCAATCTCTAGCAGCAGGTACAGCAAATTGATATATTTCTGAACAGTTTTGCCAAATATTCTTTTCAATATACTTGTTCAATTTTATTATGTATTTGCTTGTAAAGTGTTTTAAATGTTTGTCGGGGGGATACACGGAATCAGCACAAATAAAAATTATCTAAAAATTAATAACATGCTGCTCTTCATTGTATTTATCTTTTATTTTTAAAGTGCATTTATTTAATTGTTTTTAATAAATTCTTCAATAAGTGTCTCTGAGTCCCTATTTTGGGGATATAGTGGAAAACAAAAAATATTCTTCAATATGACAGAATCTGGAATCTAGTGGAGGAGATATTAAACAAATAATTACATAAATAAACACATAATTATAAGTTTTGATAAAATATTAAGCACAATTTATCACTTTGTGAACACCTCCTATAGGGGACCTTGTTCAGAAAGACCCCCTTTGAAGAAGCTGGGAACTCTGATGTTTAAAGAGAACTTTTAAATCATATTTCCTATGTGAAGCTGTACACAGGGATGTTAAAATTATTCATAATCGTCAAGAATTGGAGTGAAGATGACTCTGTCCAAGAGTTGAAATATTCAGTGAGGAAGATAGAGTGACTAGGAGGTGTGGAAATTATTATGAAGAAGTTAAAGTGAACCTAAGGAAAGAAGAATATTTAGAAAGAGAGAAATAGTAATGATCTAGAGACAGAATTAAAAATGTTACAGGCTCTAATTTCCAATTCTGAAATTTTAGGAACATTTCAGAGAAAAGAACACAGTTGGAGTTTTACAGAAAAGCAAGATGTTAATTAACTACATTTCATTGAAGATAGGGAGCATATTTTCAGAATGGTATGACTATTTACCTTTTTAGAATTCTTAACCTCTATAAATCCAATAGTTTATAACATATTCCTTCTCTAACATAAATCAGAAGTGGTTCATTGTATTGACAATAACAAATTTTAAAAAAGCTATCATATATAAAGTGACTATAAAATTTATCATTCAAATTGAAATAAAATTAAGTGGGACTCTTCCATGAATCTGTATTATCAGCCTCTGTGACAGACTGATCATATACATCCTTAGCTGAAAACAAACAAAAATGTTCAATGAGCTAACTTTATTTTGATTTCTGGATTTTGCCAATAAATATTTCCTAAGGCAGGAGCTGCCAATTACTCTTACAAATTCTTTCTTTCTCCTTTAGTAATAAGAAACCCAACTTTTAGAACATATATTTTAAATAACACACTGATTATAACATAAGAAATTCACTAACTTTTTCATCAAATGGGTTCTGCTTATGGATAAAATTGAGCCATGAAATATGGTAGAAAATGTCTATACTAATGCAATATACAGAACAACAGTTGGGCATCTCCAAATTACTCTATAAACTTCACTCATGTTCCTCATTAACTTTTCTACTGCACCTTCTGAAATTTTTAAGCTGGAATCAAAACTATCCTGCTGTATCATTCCTCCTGGCTTAATGTCTTTCCCACAGTCCTAAACTCTGGCATCATCCTTGGTTACTTTGTTATCTGAATCAAGGACTCATGTTGCATTTTGACCTCAAGGTCACTGACTCACCTATCTCCAAGATGATTTTCTTTCACTCATCCTGATCTATAACGATGCTGAACTTTGCCATTATCAGCAACTTCACCTTATGAATATTAGCCAGCCATGAAATTCCACTTTCCAAACATTGACCACTCACGGAGTCAACAGAGCTCCTCATTTCCAGCCATTTCCTGAATTACTGCCATTACCACACTTAGATGTCACCCAAACCCTCATATGCATCAATTTCACTACTTTCTCACCTAGTTTCCCTTTATTTCTATTTACTTTACTAGATTTAATGGTTCATTACTCTAAGAATTTCTTCATGAGTACTTTCATTGGCTTTAACCCTCTCTTTCTTTTTTGAATTTGTTTTCAAAACTCCAACATGAATAGCGTCTAACAGCTGCACTTTCAATGTGTAAGTGAAACCAACCTGAACAGCTGAAAGAAATCATATAATTGAGTTGAATGGTTTCAGTTAAATTAATAATTATCATCAATAGAGGCCACAAACTGGTACTTAATAGCATCAAGCGTGCCTATTGTATTTCTCTTTCTACTTGCTTGAGAAATCTATATGTGCTGCCTCCACTTTCCCACTCCCTATTCCCCAGTCAGCCTCTCTCTGGCTTCCTTATTCACCCACTGACACTGTTTTTGCCATAGTCAGTAATTCTGTTCATGGTGCCAAGTCCATAGAATTACTTTGTGTACTCACCTCACTCAAATTCTCAATAAAAGTTGATAATGTTGAAGACTTCCTCTTTTTAATTTTTTTCATCCCTTTTATTCATGATGTCATTTTCTCCTGAATTTTATCCTACTTTCTTAGCCACTCCCTTATAAACTCCTTTCCTCCATATTATTCCATACTAAACACGATTCCATTCTGGGTCCACTTTATTTCTCTGTCTTATTAGGCAGTTATATCATTACACATTTTTACACAATATTTACATTCCTGCCAAAACTCTCATTCTAGCCCCATATTCATATTTTCAGTTACCCAATCAGATAGCTTCAACTAGATGTCTCACAGATGTCACAACTTTATTTAAAAATGCAACTTTTCATTATTATTCAATCTTGTATTAGAGCTATCTTCTTTCCCCATCACAGCCAGTAGCATTGTCACTCATCTTTGAACCATCTTTGATTCCTCACTTTCATTCATCCTCCACATATAATTCATAGCAAACTTTGTCAGTTCTTTATCAGATCTCTTCAGTTATTTCCATGTGCCTTGGCACGCCCCATATTGGGGCTCTAAAATGTTCTTGTCTGAACTATTGCCCTAGACTTGCGATTGGTATCTATAATCCAAATTTATCCCATTTCTTTTTTCACATACATTATTCTAATATCTGTTGAAAATGTAAATAGAGTTGTGTAACTCCTTGTCTAAAATTTTTATGGAGTTGTTACTGAACTCAAAATTAAATTAAAACTCTGTATCAGGACCTAAAAGGTCATGCATGATTCAGTTCCTCTCTGTCTAAGGCTACTTTTTTACCATGTGGCTTTATAAAAAGAATTTCATTTGTAGGGGAAGGGGAACATTATTTCTTCCATCTTCATGTAATTTAATCCTTTACATGTCAATTTAGTTTTTGTTTATAAAAGTTCTATTATTTGCCTTTCTAATCTAGAAACTTCTTCCGCTAAAATTATACTTATCTCGAACTCTCATAATAGCTTCAATTATTTTATATATTTCATTGCTTATGGTGTTTTTTATTGTTCCCTCACAAGAATGTGAAACAAATAAGGATGAAGACTACATTTGTCTTGTTCTTAGAACTACCTTCTCAGCTAGCGCAATACATGGCAGGAAGAAGGTAATTAATTTATATTTTCTGAATTACAATACAATTTTTACGAAAATGGAATTCCAAAGTTTCTTCTTATCCTATTTAATTAATAGCAATATAGAGTCCACCTTATTCACAGAGCTATTTATAATAATCTCAAAGAGGTTACATAACTTGGAAATTTACAGAGGCCACAAAATAATGTACCAAGAGTTACTCACACTCTCTGATGATAGCAAGTTATGTACATTTGATTCTACAGATTACATAGAACAAATTTAAAATGAGCCCAGGTGCGCTGGCTCATGCCTATAATCCTAGCACTTTGGGAGGCCGAGGTGGCAGATCACTTGAGGTCAGGAGTTCGAGACCAGCCTGGCCAACATGGTGAAATCCTATCTCTACTAAAAATACAAAAATTAGCCGGGAGTGGCGGCAGATACCTGTAATCCCAGCTACTTGGAGCCTGAGGCAGGAGAATCGCGTAAACCCGGGAAGCAGAGGTTGCAGTGAGCCGAGATCAAGCCACTGTACTACAGCCTGAGTGATAGAATAAGACTCTGTCTCAGAAAAATAAAAATAATAAAAATAAAAGTGTACCAAGATTTCTGTTATAAGACTGCAGGGATATGCTTTCAAAGAGAGTGGTGAATACCCCTAAACAATAGGGTTGGATTTTTTTCAGGTAGAGCAAGGGTTCTGTTCTAAACTATTTGCCATTATTCCATTCTAAGATACCAATACTGGAATATTCACTTACTGCATAAAGGAGCTCATTACTAATCTCAGCAAGTCATTTATCATGTCTAAGTTCTATTTGTATAGAAGAACCTGTTTCTTTTAAAATAAAAGTTGCTTAAAACTAGCTACTTGTTGTACTTTTTTTCTTTTTCTTTTTCTTTTTTTGAGATGAGTCTCAGTCTGTCACCTAGGTTGGAGTGCAGTGGTGTGATCTCGGCTCACTGAAACCTCCACTTCCTGGGTTCAAGCAACCTCCTGAATGGATGGGAATACAGGTGCCCGCCACCACTCCTGGCTATTTTTTTTTTTTTTTAATTTTAGTAGAGATGGGGTTTCACCATCTTGGCCAGGCTTGTCTTGAACTCCTGACCTCATGATCCACCCGCCTCAGCCTCCCAAAGTGCTGGGATTACAGGCGTGAGCCACCGCGCCTGGCCTCATTTTGCTTTTTAGTGAAAGTGGCTGTGTGATCGGAAGTTCTTGTTTTCTCTAACATGGGCATTGCATGTGTGTGTCTCTGTGTGTGTTTCCTGCTATAATCTTTCAGCCCATGCTGTTGGGTCATAGGAGAAGTGTTTTCAGTACCTTTGATGGAATGAATCATTTTCTGCTTGGTCTCAAGTTTAAAATGGATTCTCATTGTGCAGCAGCAAAGACACCATCATGCATATTGCATAACACTGTTAAATTTCCTTCTAAAAGCGGCAGTTCAGAGAAACGCATTTATTCACTATATCACAAGTATTATGCAGGTTGTTCTAGTATTAACTTACTTTAAGAACGAGTTGATGGGTGCAGCAAACCAAAATGACACATGTATACCTATGTAACAAACCTGGACGTTGTACACATGCACCCTAGAACTTAAAGTATAATAAAGAAAAAAAAGACATTTTAGGTAAAAACACTTATATATAAGAGTAATTAAGAACTTAATAGGAGTAGACTCAACATTTTTACTTGTACTTCATCTTGAATAGCTGTGATTTTTAGATATAAACAATAGTAAATAATTTGTAAACACATGACTGGTTATAACATGAATATTATAGTCACCAACATGTAATGCAGAAGTGCACAAATCAAGAGATTTCTAAAACGCTGCATAACCATCCAGTGAAAATTTTTAAGAGGAAAGCAATTAGGTTTTTAGTTGAGTAGTAACAAACATGGTACTAAAGCTTTTAGGGAAAACTGTGAAAAAACAAACTAGACAGCTTTTTTCATAGCAACTATATAAATAAAAGGTGTAAATAAGAGCTAATCTCAAAATTTGTTCTAGGTATTAAATAAGCTGCAGCATATTCCCTAACTTATTTCCTTATAGAACTAACATTTGAGCAAAGAGATTAATACTTGTATAGTCACTCCTTTCTGGAAAAATAGCAGAAATGTGGGCTCATAAGTACACAGGTTAGAAACTAGGTGGACAGCTGATTATGGATATAGAAATGGAGAAATCGGCATATTCTAGTTCAGTGATTCTAACACTTTATTCTGTCAGTTACTTAAATGGATAGTTACAGTTTGGGCTGTGGGCTTCCATCCCCAGGGTTTCTGATTTGGTAGGTCTGGGATGGGAGACATACATTTGCCTCTCTACCAAATTCCTAAGTGAGGCTTTTGCTGTTGTTGAGGGGTGCATGCTTTGAGAAATGCTGCAAATCTACAGAGAATTAAACACAACGTGAACTAATATTAGCACAACCCCAGGATCATTGGCATTATATTCAATGTGTGACAGGAGACAGTGAATGAGTCCAAAGCCAGGAGACAAGGAATAGCTAAAGAAACAAAGTTTACCATAAAGCAAGTGTCCAGGGTTTGGTTTGTTGAACAAACTGGGTACTATTATTTAAATGTGTACCCTCCAAAATTCAGACGTTGCTAATGTGATAGTACTAAGGTGGAACCTTTAAGAGGTGATTAGGCTATGAGAGCTCCTCCATTGTGAATTGAATTAACTACCCTTATGAAAGAGCTTGCCAAAGGGAATTCTTCCTTTTTGCCTTTCCTCATCTGCCATGTGAGGACAGAACATTCAAGGTGTCCCCTTGTAAGCAGAGAACAGACTCTCATCAGACATGGAACCTCTTAGCACCTTGATCTTTGACTTCCCAGCCTCTAGAATTGTGACAAATAAATTTTTGTTTTTTATAAATTACCCAGTATGTGCTAGTTTATTGTAGTACAAATGAACTAAGATATGAGGGATTCAAAACTCTCAAGGAGTGATGGCCCAGCTTAGAGATTGAGGTAGATGCTTACTGTTTAAAGCTGTAGGCTTATTATGAAAAATCCTAACCAAAAATCTGATTATTGGAATATAGGGATTTAAAGTTCATCTGCTCCTTCATTTAACTAATAGATAAAAGTTCATAAAATTCACAGATAGTTTACACAAGTATCTATCATGCAATTATGATTTTGGGGGTGCTATGGTCTGAATGTTTGTGTCCCTCCAAAATGTTTATGTTGAAATCTAACCCCAATATGTTGGTAATAAAAGGTGGGGCCTTTGGGATGTGACTAAGTCATGAGGGTGGAGCTCTCATGAATAGGATTAACTCTCTTATAAAAGAGACTTGAGAAAGGTTGTTCACTCTTTTTCCCTTTACTCCATGTGAGGACACAGTGAGAAGTCATCATCTATGAGAAATGGGACCTCACCAGTCACTGTATCTGTTTGCACCTTGACCGTGGACTTCTCAGTCTCTAGAGTTATGAGAAATACATTTATGTTATTTATAAATTACCCAACATAAGGTATGTTTGATAGCATACTAAACAGTCTTAGACAAGAGGTATGTCAAAGATTGGCTGTATGCTCAGTAATCTATTTATTCTTAAGAGGTAGTTCAAATGTCCTATTTTTCTCTTTCAGTGAGGTATAATTATGTGACAGTTTTGCTGATATGTTATTTATGTCACTTTTAGGACTGGCATTTTTTAAAACTTTCCCCAGCATCTTAAATGCTTACTGTCTTTCCCCAGGTATTAGCTGACAGTGGAAGAGGCTCAAGCCCAAGAATATGTCATAATTACACGGGAGAAGGAAACCGTGTTTATGATACTCTGTAGCAAGCCCCTCCTCCAACTCCCACTAACTGGCACTGGACTGTGACATGTGTTAAAAAATAAATACACTTAGTGAGTTAATGCATTGAGATTTTGTTTTTTGGTTTGTTTTGCCTTTTGTATGTGTATGTATGTGTGAATGCATGTATTATATATACATATATTTTTTATTTATTTATCTATTTTTACAAGTATATCCTTATTCATTTGGGTAGCTTGGTGGTAGATTAAAAATAGCTGCAAATGTTTTTACATTTCTTCCATAGAGAGGTGAAGTTTATGTTCCCTTTTTCTGAATCTGGCCAAGTTTAGCGATCAATAGAGTAGAGTCAAAGTGATGCACTAGTTTCCAGGAAAAATCTTTAAGGAACTCACAACTTCAACTTCATTGATCCTGAAATACTCTCTTGAAACTCAGCCACCAAGCCATGAGGAAGGTGAAGCAGTCCCATGAAGAGTCTTACTAATTTTCCAGTCACTGAGTAAGCCTCTTATAAATGCATTGTCTTGCCTGGATTGAATTCCAGTTGGTGTGTGCAGACACAAAGATCTATTGCTGATGTTCTTGATTTATTACATAGTGTATTAGTCCATTTTCATGCTGCTGATAAAGACATACTCAAGACTGGGTAATTTATGAAAAAAAGCAGCTTAATGGACTCAGATTCAAATGGCTAGGAAAGTCACTCAATTATATTGGAAGGCAAAAGGCATGTCTTACATGACAGCAAGCAAAGAAAGAATGAGAATCAAATGCAAAGGGTTTCCCCTTATAAAACCATCAGATCTCCTGAGATTCATTCACTACAAAGATTGCAGTGTGTGTGAAACTGCCCCCATGATTCAATTAGCTCCCACTGGTCCCTCCAACAATGTGTGGGATTTATGGGAGCTACAACTCAAGATAAGATTTCAGTGGGGACAGCCCTGACCCATACAAAATCTCATGTCCTCACATTTCACAAGCAATCATGCCTTCCCAACAGTCCCCCAAATTCTTAACTCATTTCAACATTAACTCAAAAGTCCAAGTCCAAAGTTTCATCTGAGACAAGGCAAGTCCCTTCTGCCTAGGAGTCTGCTAAATAAAAATCAAGTTAGTTACTTCCAAGATACAATGGTGGTACAGGTATTGGATAAATACACCCATCCCAAAAGAGAGAAATGGTCCAAAACAAAGGGGTTAAAGGCTCCATGCAAGTCCAAAATCTAGCAGGGAAGTCAAATCTTAAAGCTCTAAAATGATCTCATTTGACTCCATGTCTCATATCCAAGTCACACTGATGCAAGAGGTGTGTTCCCCACCTCTTTTGCACCTCTGCCCTTGTGGCTTTGCAGGCTACAACCTCCCTGCTGGCTGTTTTCACAGGATGGCATTGATTATATGCAGCTTTTCCAGGTGCACAGCACAAGCTATCAGTGCATCTACCATTCTGGGGTCTGGAGGATGGTGACCCTCTTCTCACAGCTCCACTAGGCAGTGCCCCAGTGGGGACTCTGTTTGGGGTCTTCAACATCACATTTCCTTTTAACACTGCCTTAGCAGAGGTTCTCCATGAAGGCCCCACCCCTGCAGCAAACTTCTGATTGCATATCTGGGTGTTTCCATACATCCTATAAACTCTAGGTAGAAGTTTCCAAACTTCTGATTGCATATCTGGGTGTTTCCATACATCCTATAAACTCTAGGTAGAGGTTTCCAAACCTCAATTCTTGACTTCTGTGCACCTGCAGGCTCAACACCACGTGGAAGCTGCCAAGCCTTGGAACTTCCACCCTCTGAAGCCATGGCCTGAGTTGTACCTTGGTCCCTTTTAGCCAAAGCCGGAGTGGCTGGTACACAGGGCACCAAAACTCTAGGCTGCACCCAGCAGGGGAACCATGGCCCTGGCCCAGGAAACCATTTTTTCCTCCTAGGCCTCCTGGCCTGTGTTGGGAGGGGCTGCTGTGAAGGTCTCTGACATGCCCTTGAGACATTTTCCCTATTGTCTTGGTGATTACCGTTTGGTTCCTCATCCTCATTACTTAGGCAAATTTCTGCAGCCAGCTGAATTTCTCCTGAGAAAATGGGTTTTTCTTTTCTATCAAATCATCAGGCTGCAAATTTTCCAAACTTTTATGCTACATTTTCCTTTTAAAACTGAATGCCTTTAATGGAACCCAGTTCACCTATTGAATGCTTTGCTGCTTAAAAATTTCTTCTGCCAGATACCCTAAGTTATCTCACTCAGATTCAAAGTTCTACAAATCTCTAGGGCAAGGACAAAATGCCACTAGTCTCTTTGCTAAAACATAGGAAGAGTCACCTTTACTCCAGTTCCCAACAAGTTCCTCATCTCCACCTGAGACCACCTCAGCCTGTATTTTATTGTCCATATGATTATCAGTATTTTGGTCAAAGCCAATCAACAAGTGTCTAGGAAGTTCCAAACTTTTCCACTTTTTTCCATCCACTTTGAGCCCTCCAAAGTGTTCCAACCTCTGCCTGTTACTCAGTTCCAAAGTTGCTTCCAAATTTGGGGGTACATTTTCAGCAGAGCCCCACTATACTGGCACCAATTTACTATATTAGTCTGTTTTCACACAGCTGATAAATACATATCCCAGACTGGGCAACTTATAAAGAAAAAGAAGTTTAAGGGACTCATAGTTCCTCATGGCTGGGGAGGCCTTACAATTATGGTGTAAGGTGAAAGGTAAATCTTACATGACACCAGGCAAAGATTGAATGAGAATCAAGAGAAACGAGTTTCCCCATATAAAACCCCCAGATCTCGTGAGAATTATTAACTACCATGAGAACAGTATGGAGGAAACTACCCTGAAAATTCACTTATCTCCCACTAGGTCCCTCAAACAACATGTGGGAATTATGGGAGCTACAACTCAGGATGAGATTTGGGTGGGGAAAGAGCCAAACTATATCCCACAGAGACAGATAACTGAAATACATCTTTTTTCTTAATAAAATTGAAATTTTTATTTTCCAAATTACTCTTTTCCAAGATGAATATATTTAGAGTACATTTATTGCACAGATATTCTGATTGCATATGTTAAGTATTCTTTGGCAATACTTAACAATTCTGTTAATTCCCTCCTACTCACTCCAACCTCCTCAGAGGAGATACTGGAAAATATAGTAGAAAATAGAAACAATGGGAAAACACCTGGGGAATAATTGGAATTGAGATAAAAAGAAATAAACAATTACAGAACAGGAATACAAGAAAGAAAATGCAACACCTATTTTGAATTAGAGAAGTGGCTGATATTGTTTCCCATTTCTTGTTGTTTTACATTTTATATTATCTTGTAATGTATGTATCCATCTTTGTCATTGAGATGTAAGCTTTTTTACAAGGGGACACTGTCTTTTGTCTCATTATGCCCAGATAATGATTGTCTTGCATATATTGAGTATGCAAGTTACATTTTTTAAAATAAAAGAAGCTAGTGCTCTTCTCTCTTTTATTCCATTTAATTACTCAGGGGTTGTAAAAACAAAGAGAGATAAAAGAAATATATTAAATAATTTGAATACTGATGCTCAGATAAGAAAACTTATTTCATTTACTTTGTTTTTGATTTTTCAGATTGCTATTTATATTTAAATTTAATTATTTTTATACTTTTATAAAATATTCACATGAATCTTAATTCAAAATGACAAAACAAGGCATATTCAGGTAAGCTTGAATTTTATGGTTGTCTTCTCCACTCTTCCTTTCCACAATAGAAAACTCTTTTCACACTTTTTTAATTGACATTCCATTTTTATTTTATAAAATGTAATTCTGTGCAGACATACATACACATATATTTGTAGTCTTTATTTTTAGATAAAGGGCAAGAGGTTACTGATACTCTTTTGTAACTTCATATATTTACCCAAGTCTATATTGCAAAGAAGATTAATCATCGTGGTGCATAGTGATCTTTTTTCTTCTCTTTCTCAGTAGTGTGGTATTCCAATGGGGTGCTTAATTAGTTTTTGATTGTTTTCATTTAGTCGTCTGATCAAACCATTCCATAACACAGAGGACTGCACTGATAAGTCATATAAATACCTTATTTTTATGTTTTTGCAAGTGTATTTTAGGGTTAGATTGCTAGAAGTGGACTTGCTTGAATAAAGTCCTGATGCATATGTAATATTGCTGGTAAATGCACAGATTGTGCCATTCTTTATGTACAACACCAATAGAAGTATGTTCATATAAGGTTTTTTGGTCTATTTTTTAAATTATATGTTAAGTTCTGGGATAAATGTGCAAAACATGCAGACTTGTTACATAGGTATACACGTGCCATGGTGGTTTACTGCACCCATCAGTCTGTCATCTACATTAGGTATTTCTCCTAATGCTATCCTTCCCCTTGCCCTCCAAACCCTGACAGGTCCCAGTGTGTGGTGTTCCCCTCCCTGTGCCCGTATGTTCTCATTGTTCAACTACCCTTTATAAGTGAGAACATGCGGCGTTTGGTTTTCTGTTCCTGTGTTAGTTTGCTGAGAATGATGGTTTGCAGCTTCATGCATGTCCCTGCAAAGGACATGAACTCATTATTTTTTAGGGCTGCCGAGTATACCATGGTGTACATGTGCCATATTTTCTTTGTTCAGTCTGTCATTGATGGGCATTTGGGTTGGTTCCAGGTCTTTGCTATTGTGAATAGTGCTTTAATAAACATATGTGTACATGTGTCTTTATAGTAGAATGATTTATAATTCTTTGGGTATATAACCAGTAATGGACATACTGGGTCAAATTGTATTTCTAGTTCTAAATCCTTGAGGAATCCCCACAGTGTCTTCTGCAGTAGTTGAACTAATTTACACTTTCACCAACAGTATAAAAGCATTCCTATCTCTTCATACCCTCTCCAGCATCTATTGTTTCCTGACTTTTTAATGATCACCATTCTAACTGGCATGAGATGGTACCTCATTGTGGTTTTGATTTTCATTTTTCTAATGACCAGTGATGATCAGCTTTTTTTCATTTGTTCGTTGACCACATAAATGTCTTCTTTCGAGAAGAGTCTGTTCACATCCTTCACCACTTTTTGATGGAGTTGTTTTTTTCTTATAAATTTGTTTAAGTTCCTTGTAGATTTTGGATATTAGCCCTTTGTCAGAAGGATAGATTGCAAAGATTTCTCCCATTTAGTAGTTGCCTGTTCACTCTGATGATAGTTTATTTTGCTGTGCAGAAGCTCGTTCATTTAATTAGATCCCATTTGTCAATTTTGGATTTGTTACCACTGCTTTTGGTGTTTTAGTCATAAAATCTCTGCCTATGGCTATGTCCTGAAAGGTATTGTCTAGGTTTTCTTCTAGGGTTTTTATGGTTTTAGGTCTTATATTTAAGTCTTAAATCCATCTTGAGTTAATTTTTGTATAAGGTGTGAGGAAGGGGTCCAGTTTCAGTTTTCTGCATATGGCTAGCCAGTTTTCCAAACTCTATTTATTAAATAGGAAACTTTTATCTTTCTTATGAATAATGTTGAAAGTTTTCAAATATTTAAAAAATCCTTTCACTTCTTTTTCAATGAACTTCAGTGTTTCTTTCTTGTTTATTTTTCTATACTGATGTTGATATTTATCTTATCTTCTTTTATAAGCTTTTTATATTAAGAAAATGAATTTTTCACTATAAGTCAAAGATTTTCCCAGCTGTCCTATTCTGCCTATAAAGAATTTTGCCACATAAAAATATGTTTAGTGTTATCAAAGTATTCACTACTCCTTATTGCCCCTGGAATTTGAAGAACATTTACAAAATATTTATCTATTATAATAATCTATTTTCAGCTTAGATTATGAGTAATTTCTGAGTCTTCTTATCAAATATTATTTATAACATTTTATCTGATATACTACAATCATGGTCCAAATGGCAAATAACAAATACTCTGATTTGAGAAGGGAGAGAGATGCATTATGGAACGGAAAACAGGTAAATGGTACAAGAGCAGGGTCTTAATAGTGCTTTCCATACATGGTATACTGACTGTCAAGCAATGGAACCTGATTCAATTACTTCAAACTACTAGAAGTTTTCACTAAGATTTTACAAGTGTCAGAATTTCAATAACATGACAATTCTTCTACCATTTCTGATACCAAAACAAGTAATGTAATGGTGGAAAGCAAAGCAGAAAGGAAGAGTTTTAAGAAAGAGACAAAGAAAAATTACCTTTTAGACTCTGTTTGTGATCTCCTAGGTCAAAAGACCTAACTCCTTTTCTGTACTTCATAGGTCATTTTTTATGTGACTTGGAAGGCCTACTTGACCTTCCAATGGCTCCAAATTCCTGGATTCAACCAACCAGAAATTGAAAATATTAAAAACAAAACAAAATTTTATTAAAAAATAACATAAAACAGCACAAAATAATACAAATAAAAATACAATATAACAACTGTTTACATAGCATTTACATTGTATTAGGTACTATAAGTAATCCAGAGATGGTTTCAAATATACAGAAGAATGTGCATAGGTTATAAGCAAATACTACACCATTTTATATAAGGAACTTGAGCATTTTGTATTTTGCTTCCACCTTCAAAAGAAAGGCAATCAGTATATTGAAAAGATATTTCCACTCTTATGTTTGTTGCAGTACTATTTGTAATAGCTAATATTTGGAAGCAACTTAGGTGTCCATCAAACAGATGAATGGACATAGAAATGTGGACCAGGTGCGGTGGGTCAAGCCTGTAATCTCAGCACATTGCAAGGCCGAGGCAGGAGGATCATGAGGTCAGGAGATCGAAACCATCCTGGCTAACACGGTGAAACCTCTTCTGTACTGAAAATACAAAAAAAATTAGCCGGACGTGGTGGCAGGCGCCTGTAGTCCCAGCTACTTGGGAGACTGAGGCAGGAGAATGGCATGAACCCAGGAGGTGGAGCTTTCAGTGAGCCGAGATCGCGCCACTGCACTCCAGCCTGGGCTACAGAGCAAGACTCCAACTCAAAAAAAAAAAAAAAAAAAAAAAAAAAGAAAAAAAAAAAAAAAAACATGGTACTTACATACAATGTAGGGCTATTCTGCCATAAAAAAGAATAAGATCCAGGCATTTGCAATGACATGGGTGAAACTGGAGAGCCTTATGTTAAGTGAAATAGGCCAGATAGAGAAAAGCAAACTTTGCATATTCTCACTTATTTGTGTGATCTAAAAAGCAAATAATTGAACTCATGAACATAGACAGTAGAAGGATGGTTACCAGAGGCCAGGAGGGGTAGTGGGGAATTTGAAGGGAAGGTGAAGATGGCTAATGGGTACAAATAAAAATAGAATGAATGAAAAAGAGTTAAAGTTTGATAGCACAATAGGGCAACTCTAGTTAATAATAATTTAATTGTATATTGTTAAAAAACCTTAAAGAAAGTAATTGAATTGTGTGTAACTCAAAGGATAAATACTTGAGGGAGTGGATGTCCCATTCTTCATTGATGCACTCCTTTCACATTGCATACCTGCATCAAAATATCTCATGTACCCCATAAATATATACACCTGCTATTTACCCACAAAAACTTTTTTTAATTAAAAAACTAAAAGAAGTTACTCATGATTCCCTAAATAGTAATGATCCAAGAAGATGTCAGAATTGAAGATTTGTGTGTCCATTATAATTTTTATTATATAATTTTTGTGATTTACATGTTACAAGAACTGTTGCCATAAATGATGTGATTTTCTTTTTTTTTTTTAATGTTTCATTATTTATTTATTTATTTATTTTTTGTCATTATACTTAAAGTTCTACGGGACATGTGCATAACGTGCAGGTCTGTTACATATATATACTTGTGCCATGTTGGTGTGCGGCATCCATCAACTGGTCAGCACCCATCAACTTGTCATTTACATCAGGTATAACTCCCAATGCCACCCTCCCCCGTCCCCCCTCCCCATGATAGGCCCCAGTGTGCGATGTTACCCTTCCTGAGTCCAAGTGATCTCATTGTTCAGTTCCCACCTATGAGTGAGAACATGCGGTGTTTGGTTTTCTGTTCTTGCGATAGTTTGCTGAG
>NW_012107664.1:348954-378240 GCF_000951045.1 Mandrillus leucophaeus
TAGTTCTCCTTGAAGAGGTCCTTTACATCCCTTGTAAGTTGGATTCCTAGGTATTTTATTCTCTTTGAAGCTATTGTGAATGGAAGTTCATTCATAATTTGGCTCTCTGTTTGTCTATTACTTGTGTATAAGAATGCTTGTGATTTTTGCACATTGATATTGTATCCTGAGACTTTGCTGAAGTTGCTTATCAGCTTAAGGAGATTTTGGGTTGACACAATGGGGTTTTCTAAATATACAATCATGTCATCTACAAACAGGGACGATTTGACTTCCTCTTTTCCTAATTGAAGAACTTTTATTTATTTCTCTTGCTTGATTGCCCTGGTCAGAACTTCCAACACTATGTTGAATAGGAGTGGTGAGAGAGGGCATCCCTGTCTTGTGCCAGTTTTCAAAGGGAATGCTTCCAGTTTTTGCCCATTCATTATGATATTGGCTGTGGGTTTGTCATAAATAGCTCTTATTATTTTGAGATACGTTCCATCAATACCGAATTTATTGAGAGTTTTTAGTATGAAGGGCTGTTGAATTTTGTCAAAGGCCTTTTCTGCATCTTTTGAGATAATCGTGGGGTTTTTGTCTTTGGTTCTGTTTATATGCTGGATTACATTTATTGATTTGCGTATGTTGAATCAGCCTTGCATCCCAGGGATGAAGCCCACTGGATCATGGTGGATAAGCTTTTTGATGTGCTGCTGAATTCGGTTTACCAGTATTTTACTGAGGATTTTTGCATTGATGTTCATCAGGGATATTGGTCTGAAATTCTCTTTTTTTGTTGTGTCTCTGCCCAGGCTTTGGTATCAGGATGATGTTGGCCTCATAAAATGAGTTAGGGAGGATTCCCTCTTTTTCTATTGATTGGAATAGTTTCAGAAGGAATGGTACCAGCTCCTCCTTGTACCTCTGCTAGAATTCGACTGTGAATTCATCTGGTTCTGGACTTTTTTTGGTTGGTAGGCTATTAATTATTGTCTCAATTTCAGAGCCTGCTATTGGTCTGTTCAGGGATTCAACTTCTTCCTGGTGCAGTCTTTGGAGAGTGTAAGTGTCCAGGAAATTATCCATTTCTTCTAGATTTTCTAGTTTATTTGCATAGAAGTGTTTATAGATTTTCTGATGGTAGTTTGTATTTCTTTAGGGTCGGTGGTGATATCACCTTTATCAATTTTTATTGCGTCTATTTGATTCTTCTCTCTTTTCTTCTTTATTAGTCTTACTAGTGGTCTATCAATTTTGTTGATCTTTTCAAAAAACCAACTCCTGGATTCATTGATTTTTTGGAGGGTTTTTTGTGTCTCTATCTCCTTCAGTTCTGCTCTGATCTTAGTTATTTCTTGCCTTCTGCTAGCTTTTGAATGTGTTTGCTCTTGCTTCTCTAGTTCTTTTAATTGTGATGTTAGGGTGTCAATTTTAGATCTTTCCAGCTTTCTCTTGTGGGCATTTAGTGCTATAAATTTCCCTCTACACACTGCTTTAAATATGTCCCAGAGATTCTGGTATGTTGTATCTTTGTTCTCATTGGTTTCAAAGAACGTCTTTAATGCTGCCTTCATTTCGTTATGTTCCCAGTAGTCATTCAGGAGCAGGTTGTTCAGTTTCCATGTAGTTGAGCGGTTTTGATTGAGTTCCTTAGTCCTGAGTTCTAGTTTGATTGCACTGTGGTCTGAGAGACAGTTTGTTATAATTTCTGTTCTTTACATTTGCTGAGGAGTGCTTTACTTCCAACTATGTGGTCAATTTTGGAATAAGTGCGATGTGGTGCTGAGAAGAATGTATATTCTGTTGATTTGGGGTGGAGAGTTCTGTAGATGTCTATTAGGTCCACTTGATGCAGAGATGAGTTTAATTCCTGGATATCCTTGTTAACTTTCTGTCTCGTTGATCTGTCTAATGTTGACAGTGGGTGTTGAAGTCTCCCATTATTATTGTATGAGAGTCTAAGTCTCTTTGTAAGTCTCTAAGGACTTGCTTTATGAATCTGGGTGCTCCTGTATTGGGTGCATATATATTTAGGATAGTTAGTTCTTCCTGTTAAATTGACCTCTTTACCATTACGTAATGGCCTTCTTTGTCTCTTTTGATCCTTAATGGTTTAAAGCCTGTTTTATCAGAGATTAGTATTGCAATCCCTGCTTTTTTTTGTTCTCCATTTGCTTGGTAGATCTTCCTCCATCCCTTTATTTTGAGCCTATGTGTGTCTCTGCATGTGAGATGCATCTCCTGAATACAGCAAACTGATGTGTCTTGACTCTTTATCCAGTTTGCCAGGCTGTGTCTTTTAATTGGACCATTTAGTCCATTTATATTTAAGGTTAATATTGTTATGTGTGAACTTGATCCTGTCATTATGATATTAACTGTTTATTTTGCTCATTGGTTAATGCAGTTTCTTCCTAGCATCGATACTCTTTACATTTTGGCATGTTTTTGCAATGGCTGGTACTGGTTGTTCCTTTTCATGTTTAGTGCTTCCTTCAGGGTATCTTGTAAGGCAGGCCTAGTGGTGACAAAATCTCTAAGCATTTGCTTCTCTGTAAAGGATTTTATTTCTCCTTCACTGATGAAACTTAGTTTGGCTGGATATGAAATTCTGGGTTGAAAATTCTTTTCTTTAAGAATGTTGAATATTGGCCCCCACTGTCTTCTGGTTTGTAGAGTTTCTGCTGAGAGATCTGCTGTTAGTTTGATGGGCTTCCCTTTGTGGGTACCCCAATCAGACATAGATTTGGTCTTTTCACATAATGCAATATTTCTTGAAGGCTTTGTTCATTTCTTTTTCCTCTTTTTTCTTTAGACTTCTCACTTCATTTCATTCATTTGATCCTCAATCGCTGATACTCTTTCTTCCAGTTGATCGAGTCAGTTATGGAAGCTTGTGCATTTGTCACATATTTCTCATGTCATGGTTTTATCTCTGTCAGTTCGTTTATGGCCTTCTCTGCATTGATTGTTCTAGTTATCCATTCTTCCATTCTTTTTTTCAAGATTTTTAGTTTCTTTGCGCTGGGTACATAATTCCTCCTTTAGCTCTGAGAAGTTTGATGGACTGAAGCCTTCTTATCTCATCTCGTCAAAGTCATTCTCTGTCCAGCTTTGATCCATTGCTGGTGATGAGCTGTGTTCCTTTGGAGGGAGAGATGCGCTCTTATTTTTTGAATTTCCAGCTTTTCTGCCCTGCTTTTACCCCATCTTTGTGGTTTTATTTGCCTCTTGTCTTTGGTGATGGTGACATTCTGATAGGGTTTTGGTGTGGGTGTCCTTCCTGTTTGTTAGTTTTCTTTCTAACAGTCAGGACCCTCAGCTGCAGGTCTGTTTGAGTGTGCTTGAGGTCCACTCCAGACCCTGTTTGCCTGAGTATCAATGGCAGAGGCTGCAGAAGATAGAATATTGCTGAACAGCAAGTGTTCTTGTCTGGTTCTTGCTTTGGAAGCTTCGTCTCAGGGGTGATGCCCCACCGTGTGAGGTGTGGGGCATCGGTCTGCCCCTAGTGGGGGATGTCTCCCTGTTAGGCGACTCAGGGGTCAGGGACCCACTTGATTAGGCAGTCTGTCCGTTCTCAGATCTCAACCTCCATGTTGGGAGATCCACTGCTCTCTTCAAATCTGTCAGACAGAGTCATTTGCATCTGCAGAGGTTTCTGTTGCTTTTTTTTTCTTTTAACTGTTCCCTGTCCCCAGAGGTGGAGTCTACAGAGACAGGCAGGCCTCCTTGAGCTGCTGTGGGCTCCACCCAGTTCGAGCTTCCCAGCGGCTTTGTTTACCTACTTAAGCCTCAGCAATGAAGGGTGCCTCTCTCCCAACCTAGCTGCTGCCTTGCTGTTAGATCGCAGACTACTGTGCTAGCAATGAAGGAGGCTCCGTGGGCGTGGGACCCTCCCAGCCAGGTGTGGGATATAATCTCCTGGTGTGCCGTTTGCTAAGACCCTTGGTAAAGTGCAGTATTGGGGTGGGAGTTACCCAATTTTCCAGGTGTTGTGTGTCTCAGTTCCCCTGGCTAGGAAAAGGGATTCCCTTCCCCCTTGTGCTTCCCAGGTGAGGCGATGCCTCGACCTGCTTCAGCTCTCGCTTGTCGGGCTGTAGCAGCTGACCAGCACTGATTGTCCGGCAGTCCCTAGTGAGATGAACCTGTTACCTCAGTTGAAAATGCAGAAATCATCTGTCTTCTGTGTCGCTCGTGCTGGGAGTTGGAGACTGGAGCTGCTCCTATTCGGCCATCTTGCTCCACCCATCGAAATGATGTGATTTTTCAAAATAAAATAAATTATTTACTTGCAAAATATGAAGGAAACAAAGTATAATTTACCACCGATTAATATGGTAGTTTTATTCTTATAATATCAGTGTATGCAGTAACACAGAAGTCTTCGTATCTCCTTTCAAAATGGTTTCCAATTTCAGATAATTATAATTACATTTTCACCCAGAGTACTGCCCAATAAGAGAGTCAAGCTATCCAGATAAGAACAAATATTTTGTTGCATAAGTCTGTCCCATGCATTGCAGGATGTAAACTATCACTGTTTCTATCCACACAGTAACCATTGAATCATTGTGAAATACAAAATATATCTAAACAAAATTTTAAATGCTGTGTAGGGTGTGGAATCTTTTTCATTTGGAACCACCAATGTGAGGTGTTGTAGGAAATCATAGGATGCTATCTTTCATTGTGAAATAGGGTGCTATTCCAGGGTTTAGAGTAAAAGAGCCTTATGAGGAATATTTTGAAGCACCTTTCACTATCTCTGACAGCTCAACATTCTGCATAGCCCTGACATGTATTTCATAATAATTACTGTTAATGTCCAGTTGAAAGTAGACAATAGGGATATTAAGACTAGAAACAGAAATATCAGTTAGGAGATTATTTGTATAATCCAGGTAAAAGATGGTACTGATTTAAGTTAGGGCGTTAAGATGATATTGTCTAATTCTGTAAGAATTTTAAAGAATAGCAAATAGGGTTTGGTGATAAATTAACTGCAGGCTAAGAGAGAAATTAGTTACACATAACATCAACACATTAGAAAGATAAAGTTAACATTTAGTGAGATAATGAAGATGTGGTAGCTTGGGGAGGAAGTTTTGTGTGGCATGATCAACCACTGGGTATTGTCCATTTTGAGATTGTGTGTATCCTATACATCAAACAAAAGTGTTTGGTGTCTATTAGCATCAAAATAAGCTAGCTGTCTGTTGGTTATCAGAATCTGGAGTTCATAGGGAGAAGTTCTAGCAGAATGTCACTAACCTCTCAATATAAGGAGCCAAACCTACTCAGCTGCTGAAGCAGACCATGAGTGGAGAACTCATGGAGAGCTATGTGTACATCTTTTGCATCTGTGTAACTACTGTGTCTGTGTACTAACAGCCAGGTATAGTAAGCCTAGGGTCAGGGTTGATCAAAAGGACCAGTGTTTAGTAAAGAGTTGGGCATAGAGAAGAGCACAGTGATGATAGAAATTCATCATTTATCCTCAAATCTGTGAGTCACCACATCTGAACACAAGTATGGTGTAACAGTTATGGTGTATTAGTCTGTTTTCACACTGCTATAAAGAACTACCTGAAATTGGGTAATTTGTGAAGAAAAGAGGTTTAATTGAAGTCATGGTTCAGCAAGCTTAACAGGATGCATGACTGGGAGGTATCTGGAGTTTTTTCCTTCAGATGTTCAGATGTATCTGGAGTTTCTTCCTTCTTGTGAGTTTGTGGTCTTGCTGACTTCAGGAGTGAAGCTGCAGACTTCTGCAGTGAGTGTTACAGCACTTAAAGGTGGTGTGTCTGGAGTTTTTCATTCCTTCCAGTGGGTTCATGGTCTCCCTGGCTTCAGGAGTGAAGCTACAGACCTTTGCAGTGAGTGTTACAATTCATAAAGGTGGCGCAGACCCAAAGAGTGAGCAGCAGCAAGATTTATTGTGAAGAGTGAAAAAACAAAGCTTCCACGGCATGGAAGGGGACCCAAGCAGGTTGCCACTCCTGGCTCTGGTAGCCTACTTTTATTCCCTTATCTGGCCCCACCCACATCCTAATCGTTGGTCCATTTCACAGAGAGCTGATTGGTCCATTTTACAGAGAGCTGATTGGTCAATTTTGACAGAGCACTGATTGGTGCATTTACAAACCTTGAGCTAGACAGAAGGTGCTGATTGATGCATTTACAATCCTTTAGCTAGACACAAAAGTTCTCCAAGTCCCCACCTGATTAGCTAGACACAAAGTACTGATTGGTGAGTTTAGAAACCTTGAGCTAGACACAAAGTGCTGATTGGTGCATTTACAAACATTTAGCTAGACATAAAAGTTTTTCAAGTCCCCACCTGACTCAGGATCCCAGCTGACTTTGCCTAGTGGATCCCGTGCTGGGGCCGCAGGTGGAGCTGCCCACCAGTCCCATGCCATGCACCCACACTCCTCAGCCCTTGGACAGTTGATGGACCCTGGTGCTGTGGAGCAGGGGAGGCCCTCTTTGGGGAGGCTCAGGACACGTGGGAGCCCACGGGGTGGGGTGGTGGGGGCAGGTTGGCTCGAGCATGGTGGGCTGCAGGTCCTGAGCCCTGCCACTCAGGATGTGGCTGAGGCCCGGTGAGAATTTGGGCGTGAGGCGGGCAGGCTGGCAGTGCTGGGGGACCCAGAAGATCCTCTGCAGCTGCTGGTCTGGGTGCTAAGCCCTTCACTGCCCAGGGCCAGCAGCAAAGTCCAGCCGCTCCTAGTGCGGGGCCCACCAAGTCCATGCCCACCTGGAACATGCGCTGGCCCACGAGTGCTGCACGCAGCCCTGGTTCCTGCCTGGGCCTCTCCCTGCACACCTCCCCTAAAGCAGAGGGAGCCAGCTCCAGCCTCGGCCAGCCCAGAGAGGGGCTCCCACAGTGCAGTGGCAGACTGAAGGGCTCCTCAAGCACGGCCATAGTGGACGCCCACGCCTAGGAGGCGCCAAGAGCAAGCAAGGGCTGCTAGCAGGTTGTCACTTGTCACTTTGATCTCTGCCTTTGAATTTCATGTGAAGTAGTTTATATAGTTTACATTACTAATTAGCCTTCAAGATGAAAGCAATTTTACATTTGTACAGAAGAACAAAATTTGCCTCCAGCCTTTTGAAAATAATTATTTATGTGTAATGACACACCATAATTATTTCTTACTGCTTTCCTTAGTAATTTATAGTGTTGACAGATATATTTCAGCTTGATGTGGCTATTGGCTTTAGGAATTGAATATTTTAACTTTCATTCAGATAGATTGTTAGATATTATAGAATATTTCATGCACTTTTTTGTGTAATTATTTGACTTTTTAAAAGTAATTCCAAAAGTATAGAAAAGTTGCAAAACAGTACAAATTCCTGATTACTCTTTACTCATGTTTCCAAAAAGTTAACATGTTCCTATATTTGGTTAATCATTATTTTCATTCTCTCCATATGTTAATGTGTGTAAGTATGTATCAGTAAATAAAAATTGCATTAATAAATTCAAAAAAGCAAATAAGACTTTGTTCAAGAATACTGCACTAGGAAAGAGAGATTGAATTCAACTTTACAGAAACAAAAAGTTAGAGAATTTTTAAATGCTTAGGTGAGCTATTAGGAAAATACTGAAGCACATAATGGGGGAGGTTAGCCATAGTAACTAGAACATCGGTGTTTGCTAACGCATGTTTATCTAAGTTGGGATCTTACCCTCCCAAGGAGACTGAGAGTTAAGAGTGCTATCTTTCTTCATGAATTACATTTCAAAGGCATCATTTCCAGGTTCTTGAGAAAGACATTCTTGAGTTGTAAAACTGGCAAGAAACTAGATGATTTACATAATAGGGAGAAATAATTTATGATTGTAAGTTTTCTGATATAAGTGCCCTAAGAAAAGTGAATTTAGGCACCTATGGTCAGGAAAAAATCTGTTTAAAGTTTGGCAAAGCTGAAGGGAACTGAAAGGTCATCTTGGTCAATGTGTGTATATATGGGTCGTGGTGATGGCACAATTATGGCATATAGGGTTCAAAACAGCAGATGTACATACACATGCATACATCTAAACACATATATATGCATGTGGATGTGTGTATAATGGTACTTTTTTCAGAGTAAGCAGCAGACATGACACTGCTTCACCTTTAAATACTCCAGTATGCATTCATAAAAATAATATAATTACCTTACAGACAATCTCATGCACACATTTTCTTCCGTTAATAACTATAGTATAATTATCAAAATCAGGACTTTACTTCATAAGATTTTCACAACAACCCTAGACTAGAAAGTTACTGATAGGCTACTTTTTTGTTAATGAAGGAAATAAGCATATTGGCATTTGGCCGCAAGACTGGGGACCAGAGATATTACATAGATTTTTTTCAATTTTAGTAAAGAACAACTCTAAGATTTACTACACATGGCTTCCTTTATATCAAAGCATGTTGAACAGCAACTGATAGTGGTTATGCATGTCTGTAATAAATATGAAAATGTGTGTTTTAGTAATCTCAAGACAGTATGTTTTCCATCAAGGTCTCTAGAATTTTGAAATTCTTTACTGCTTCTGCTGTGTCAGAAAATAGAGTAGTTTGAATTTAAATGCTTGTGGTGAGACCCATATGTTGCACTACACATTTACCAGGTTGATGTAGGAAGCTCAACAAAATCAAAGGAGTCCCTTCCATTTTTAATGAATCTCTAGGCCCTTAGACACATTCTGTGAGTCACAGAAATAAATGGGATATTCATTAAAACACTTAAACTATTAATATTATGTCAATAAAGATAAAAGAAATAGCATGCTTTAATTAATAACCTCTCTTTGGATTGAGTTATCATGCTACAATTTTCTGTGAAAAAAAAATGACAATTAAAAAAAATTCCTCAAAAACTCAGAAGATATATGTTCTTTGTGTCCATAAGTCTGTCGTTTGGCTACCTACAGAAATGTACTGAAGTCAGAGTAAGAATTTTAATATATAAACAAATATTAGTAAGGAAGACAAGGAAATTATTCTTTCTCTCTCTTTCTTTTTCTTTCTTTCTTCCTTTTCTTTTCTTTCTTTTCTTTCTTTCTTTCTCTTTCTTTCTTTCTTTCTTTCTTTCTTTCTTTCTTTCTTTCTTTCTTTCTTTCTCTTTCTTTCTTTCTTTCTTTCTTTCTTTCTTTCTTTCTTTCTTTCTTTCTTTTCTTTCTTTTTTCTTTCTCCCTCCTTCCTTCCTTCCTTCCTTCCTTCCTTCCTTCCTTCCTTCCTTCCTTCCCTCCTTCCTTCCTTCTGTCCTCCCTCTCTCCCTCCCCTCCTCTCTTCCTCCCTCCCTCCCTACTTCCCTTCCTTCCTCATCTTGCTCTCTCACTCTGTCACTCAGGCTAGAGTGCAGTGGTGCAATCTCTAGTCACTACAACCTCCCTCTCCAGGGTTTAAGCGATTCTCATGCCTCAGCCTCCAAAGTAGCTGGGATTACAGGTGTGCACCACCACACTTGCCTAATTTGTGTATTTTTACTAGAGATGGGGTTTCACTGCGTTGGCCAGGCTGGTCTCAAACTCCTGGCCTCAAGTGATGCACCCATTTCAGCCTCCCAAAATGTGGGAATTAGTTAGTGAGCCACCATGCCTGTTGTGTTTTTCTATTTTTAATAAATCTGCATTTGTTAACGTCAGACACACACTAATACAACTGATCCTGAACACCATGGGTTTGAATAGCATGGGTCCACTTATATGTGAATTTTATTTCATCTCTGCCACTCGTGAGAGCAAGGCCAATCATTTCTCTTCCTCTTTCTCCTCAGCCTACTCAATGTGAATATGATAAAGATGAAGACCTTTGTGATGATTCTCTTTCACTTAATAAATAATAAATATATTTTACTATCTTATGATTTTCTTAATAACATGTTCTTTTCTCTAGCATTCATTATTGTAAGAATACAGTATATAATACATATAACACAAAAAATAAGTGTTAATAAACTTATGTTACCAGTAACACTTTTGGCGAACTGCAGGCAATTAGTAGTTAAATTTTTGGGTAATCAAAAGTTGTACATGGATTTTCAACTGCAGGGTGCCCAGCACCCCTAACTCCCCACATTGTTTAAGGGTCAACTGTATAAGATATCTGAATTGTTGAGTAAGTATTTTTCAAAGTTTCTGTTAGAAGTCAGCAAACTTTTATTTTTTTAAAGGACTAGAGAGTAAATATCTAGGTTTTGCAGGCTATATGTGGTCTCAATCATATATTCTTCTTTGAATTTTGTTAACAATTTATAAAAATATGAAAACAATTATTAATTTAAGGTCCATACCAAAGCATGCCAAGTATCAGATTTGATACATAGTTTTAGCCAGGTTGCTAATCAATGACCTAGAGCATATGTTACATTCAGCTGAAGAAAATTAGACATCATTTATTTTATACGAGGTTAGTAGAGGTTCTTAAAATTTTCCTAAAGAATTCTTTATCTTAATGTGATCAAATACAGTCAGTGGCAAAAATTCCAAAATGTATGCTATTGCTGGTCCTATTGTCAAAATGACTATCAAACTAATGATTCTATTAACACATTAGTGCTGAATAAAATGAAAGACTGAATTTAAGTTTAATAAATATGAAATTAGTGTCTATCAACCTAGTAGCATTCTTCTATATGTGAACCCAATCTCTTTAAAATCACTATGAATCAATATATAATTGAATATGGAATAAGCAATACAAAGATTTCCTAGTTATTATGTATATGTGTGTACAAGTACTATTACAATTTCTACTGAACCTACAATAATACTTATTGTTAAGCAATCTTGGCTGCAAAGGGAAAAAAGCCTGACCTGAAGGAGGTAAATATTATAGTTTATTTTACTCACTAATATGCAATTAGTGTTTAGAAGAATGCTTGGCACTGAAGATACTAAGTAAATATTAAATGAATGGATAGAAAAAAGTTCTGATAATCAGACTACCAAGAGCAGTAAGGACTTGTTAGAGAGAAAATCAGACCTGAAGTAACAAAAGTTACCAAATAGAAAATCATGACAAGATTCAGACTTAAGAGAGAAGACAGAGACCACCGGAAGAGGGATACATGACAGGAATTGAGGCAGAGTAGGAATGCAGAAGTCCCAGTTCTGCATCTGGTTGTGAGAACACAAGAGAATCATGCTAAATCTCTGATTGTCTGCTGGTCCCGAAAACGTTGTCTTCCTTGGTGGAGCAGAATTGGCTTCAAAGTATGCCTTGAGTTGAACCTACAAGTGGGGATCATGTGGCCTAAAGTGGGGATCCCTTACAAGTGGGGATCAAGGCCCCTCCCTTGATAAAGGAGATTTTTGATTCACAGAAGTCAGCCCAGAGTCTGATACCTAGCAGTTGCTTACTGCTTTATTTGTTAAAGAAGTATCTCTGTGGGAAAGAGAGTCAAGCAGATCACAATATTGCAGGTTTCTCGTTTCACATATTTATAAAGTATCACATAGTGTGTATGAAATAGTTACCAAATATATTGGGACTCACAAAGGCTGCCAATGTAGTAATTAAGATATTTTAGTTACAATGCTTTCTGATGAATATGCTTACAAGTGTTTTATTCACTTTGCTATTTTAATAAATGTGGTGTACTGAACATCGTTTCTTTTCCATGATGACTTCATGTTGTTAATTTAATTACTCATTAATTACTAACAATGATTTTGATATTAATGTTTTTGGTCCTAGGACTGGCCTCGATACAAACTATTACCTTTATGTATTTTTATTTAAAAGTATGGCAAAGATGTGATTATAAAATATAATTTAAAGAGAAATATCACATATTATAAACATCAGTGAAATGTATGAATTCTCCAATAATAAATCAGTACAGAAACAAAAGTATTTGATAATTTTGTTCTAGAGACAAGGTTGAGTTTAGACAACTTTTTATTATTTCAAAACTAGGATTTGGGAAATAAATCACTAAGAAAATAGAGCAATAATTTTAAGAGAAAAATTTTAAACAACTCTGTAGTGCTTTTAGCAATACAAAGTGGATTATAGAGAACAATTGAGTTACTCTTCTGTGTCTTCTGATTTTCCCGAATTTACACTCAGCCTAATGGTTGCAGTATTCCACACAGCACTTAGCATATCATAGTAATCCAGTAAGTAGATTTGAATTGATTTGTTATAAAACCAAGATCTTGGGGGAAGCTACAAACAGAATACAGTGGAGCAGTGAAGCAGGTCCCTACCAGCTCACACAATCAAGTCGCTGAACTTTCAGGAAAGATGAGAGACATTATTAAACTATTAAATTGTATAAACTTAAAATTAAATGAATTCTACTACAAAAAATGTAATGAACATTCAGAATTCATTACTTCCGAATCATTGTATTACATCTCTGATTTTGAGGTTGTGAACGGTCTAATATTTCTGCATGGTGGAAATACTTTATAACCATATATTGCTGTGCATCTCTTTCCATTTTTTGTCTTAAGTGACATCAGTTTATACCTTGAAATGTGCCATGGTGGTAGTATTTACAACAAGAAAATTGGCAAATGCTACAAACCAGGCTTATTTTCCCTCTAAGAATCAAGTGTTAAACATTTATGAGCATATCAGTCTTCAGAGTGGAAAAAATCTTTTTCTTTCTATTTGTAGCATGATCATATAACAGAGATAAGTGTTAGAAAGAGAGAACTGATCCAAAAGTTTACAAAGTAAAAACATGTGACGTGCTCATGCAGATTTATTTATTAAAATTCTTCTTCTAAATTAGGTTAAAACACAGAAATAAACATTAACTAGAAAGTAGTCCGAATTCTCCATTAAGAAGCCTTGATAAGATCAATCAGTCAATATATAATTGCCTGTAAATAGCCAAAAGCCAAATTATTACACTCCCTGTGTGTGGATGAATGCAATTAATAAAAGTTCAACTTTTTCTCAGTCAACCATACGATATATTTTTTTAATTTTAACCCCTCCTATTGACCACTGTGTTAGCAAGTGTGCAACACGTTATCCTTGACATGAGCCAGCTTCACCCATGCCAAGTTGGATCCCATCATTGATACATTCAGGAGCATTTGGTATTCAATAGAAGTCACAGCTGAGGATTTTTGCCTTCTCTGACCAGCCTCTTTATGAGCTTTTCCTCATATGAAAGGAAACAATTTGGAAAAGTGACTGTGGCACTCATCAAGGGGAAAATAAAATCTTTAGGGAAAAATCATTTCAAGAACAGAATTTCTAAATTTTTCCCTGTTAACCATTTTATGTGTATGAATATGACAAATGAAAGAGAAATTAAACAAATACAACTTTCATTTTAAAAGTCCAGATATACAGTTATATTTACAAAGGTGTCTATGTGGATATATTTGTGCACAGACAGAGAAAGATATGGAGGCATTTCCCACCAAATAGTGATAGTAGTTGTCTCTAGATGGTGTTATGTGTGATAATTTTACTTTTTCATTTTAAAATTTACCATTGTTTTATAATTAGCATGAATTCTTTTATTATAAAATAAAACAAAGTAAAAAGAAATAAAAGCCAGGCATGGTGGCTCACACATGTAATCCCAGCACTTTGCGAGGCCAAAGTGGGAGGATCACCTGAGGTCAGGAGTTGGAGACCAGCCAGGCCAAAATGGTGAAACCTTGTCTCTACAAAAAAAAATACAAAAAATTATACAGGCGTGGTGGCAGGTGCCTGTAATCCCACCTACTTGGGAGACTGAGGCAGGAGAATCGCTTGAACCCAAAAGGAGGTGATTGCAGTGAGTAGAGAATGTGCCATTGCACTCTAGCCTGGGCAACAAGAGTGAAACCTCATCTCAATAAAATAAAATAAATTTAAAAATCTAGAGTTTTTACATTTAAAATTACAGTTTCTTCCAATTTGTTATAAAGAAGGTAAATTGCTCTTAATTTTTGGAAAATCATAGCATTTAAAGAAAGAAGCCAATTTCTTCTCTCTTTTAAACATAATCGCATTACTTTCTACATTTAAAAAAACTACTCAGGAAGCAATCCTATATAATAAATAATTTTCATATGCTGCTTTTCCTTTTGCAATTTGAAAGTAAATATATAAAATAATGACTAAAAGCATGAGTTTTGAATGTTGGCAGATGCGGCTTCAAAACCCCACTATACCATTTACTATGTAATTAGAGGCAAGTTGTTTATCTTTTCTCCCCTTTTTTTTCAAAATAGAAATAAGCATATGTACCTTGCAGGAATTTCATGAAGATTACATATGAAATATGTCTAGCATGCAATTGGCAACAAGTAGCTTAAATATCACTAAAAGGGGAAAAGGTATTTCAGAAATATGCCTATGAAGGCTTAAATGGAACTCAGATATTTAGTCTTGAAATTGTTTTAACATTCAAGCCAATTAGAATCACTTCAGAAAATTAAATGTTCAGATCTCTGATATTTAGAATGATAGCCATGATTCAAGTGCTCATTATAAACTAAAGAAAGTTATGCTGCCAGGATATTTGTGCAATCTTTGTTGCTCTCATTTCTGCTTCTGTAGTGTTTCTATTCTTCTGAACCTCAGAGAGCAAAGATGCATATGTTATTCCAGCTGCTGTTGCTTTAGGCTTTCCACATTGGTGTTAACTTGTGAGACTCTGATATACGGAGCCAAGAATATGTTTTAATTTTTTTCACAACAGATTATATGGCAAGCTTTTATGTCACAATATGTAAGTCTGGGTATTGCCTGGAAAGGTTTCAACTGTGGCTGAAGTTCCATTTAATGAGATACATACGGTCTTCAAATATTTATTCAGACACTACTATGTGTTGGACATTATTCTCAGAACTAGGAATCAATGACCAAGACAAATATGCAGATTTTGTGAAGCTTCTCATTTAGTTGTGGGGGAGATAATCATAATAAGTAATGTCCATATAGAGGAAGATGAGAGGGACTGTGAAAAAATAGTGGAAGATAAGGGAAAGTATGAGTTAGAATTTACATGTACTTCCAGTCCTTACAAAAATCATTGCTGATACTATGTCTGACCACACTATTAAAATTGCAGTCTCTTCTGTAACTTAGACTCAAGGTCCCCTAAACTTGCACACTGTTCTGCACAGCAATTATTGCTAATATTAATTTTTTTTTTTTTTTTTTTAGACAGAGTCTCGCTCTGTCACCCAGGCTAGAGTTCAGTGGTACAATCTTGGCTTACTGCAGCCTCCACCCCCCAGGTTCAAGTGATTCTCCTGCCTCAGCCTCCCTAGTAGCTGGGATTACAGCCCAGCTAATTTTTGGTATCTTTAGTAGACACGAGGTTTCACCATGTTGGCCAGGCTGGTCTGGAACTCCTAACCTAAGGTGATCCAGCCCCCTTGGCTTCCCAAAGTATTGGAATTACAGGCATGAGCTGCTGTGCCCAGTCTATTATTATTATTTAATACCTTTCTTCCCTCTGCCATTAGAATGTAAGCTCTATGAATACAGGAATTTTTGCCTGTTTTGTTCTTTGCATCTGTTTTGTTCTCGCTTCAGGAAATCAGTAATGTTTTGTTCAATAATCTGGTAAAAAATCTTGAAAAGTGCTAGGGAGTGAATCGTGAAGGACCATGCTAAAGAATTTTCAAATTTCTTATTCTGGGCATTGTGAGCTACTAAACACTTAGAATTATCTGTTTTGCGTGTAGGGATAGAAGGAATGGAGGAAAGAATAGAGGCCCTGGGCAATTATTAATGCCTCCCTTTGTAGTGGCAAGTGGGCTGTAGAAGTAGTAATGGAAATAAGAGATGGATAGTTTCTCGTCAATTGGAAATTGGGAGAGAAAAAGAAGTAGAAATTAGGACTTCCAGGCTTCGAGTTTGAATGACTAGATGGATAGTGATGCATTTCTATGTACCATAAGATAAGAAAACAGGAGAAGGGACACATTTGAGAACATATATTCAGTTAAGACATTCTGAGTTTGAGTAAATACAGTCAATACTCCGGTAGAGTAAATATATTTATTTTTATTGTTTTTGAGATGTAGTTTCACTCTGTCGCCCAGGCTGGAGCGCAGTGGTACAATATTGGCTCACTGCAACCTCCATGTCCTTGATTCAAGTGATTCTTCTGCCTCAGCCTCTGAGTAGCTGGGATTACAGATGCCCACCACCATGCCCAGCTAATTTTTGTATTTTTAGTAGAGACAGGGTTTCACTGTATTGACCAGGCTGGTCTCGAACTCCTGACCATGTGATCCACCCGCCTTAGCTTCCCTAAGTGCTGGAATTACAGGAGTGAGCCACCACACCCGGCCAGGTAGAGTAAATTTAAAACTCGAGTCTTGAAGATATTAAGATTGGAATTTGTAGGAATTATAAGTATATTGGTACTAGTTGAAGTTAAGATGAAGAAAAATAACAGTGTTTTATATGCTGGAGGAGAAACAAAACAAAAAGGAGATGGTCTTAAAAGGCAAAGTGAAATCCATTGGCAGAACAATTGACAGCACAGGTGAAAAGAGCTCTGTGCCTCTGAATAGGCCAAAAGGATACAATGATGCTTTCTCCCATTCCTGCCAAAGTGACTATTGGAAACTTCATTTTTCTCATCTTGGCTTGGCCTAGCTACATGTGTTCTTAATAATTGCTCTGAATAAGCTAACTACTCTTCTTTTGCTCTCCTTTCATGTCTATTTTGCTTAAGGGCTTAGATGGGGCTGCATTGTGACTCAAATCAACTCCAGACCTGGGCTGAAGGCACGATTCATCCACCGCCGGGGGACTCTGCCTTTCATCATCTACCAGATACCTGGATCGCCTTAATGGGTCCAGATCACTCCTTCACTTTTCCAAAGACTTCTATCTGATGCCTTCTCAGTAGAAATTATGTATTAGTACCTCATAGCAGGTTGCAAATAAATGATTTGGATTTTCTCTTTTAAACTGTACATCCCTTAGGAAAAAGATATGTATAACAAGAGAGGATTTTCAATTGCTTCCTTTTTCTTCCCTTGTACTCACCTGGAAAACTCACCGGTAGAACACATTCTCTTGTCTTCTACAGCTGAGCTACTGAGCACATCTTGAGGAAATCACACAATGCTCATAAGGGTCATCACATAGGTATTGTTAGAAACTTTTACTAAAACCTTATTCCTGATGAGGAAGGATTTTATATCTGCTTTCTTTCATATTTTGCACAATGGCTAGTTCACTTCTTTAGAGATGCCTGGAGGCCCAAACTCCAGCACTCCTTCACTCTCAGTATTCTTACTTCACAGAGAAAATAGAGGCCATACATTCCCTCAGCTTCTTGCCTACCACTGACATATGTTTTTTTTATTCTGATCCTGGTTGCGGTTGAAAAACATGATCTAATCCTCTATTAAGCTAACTCTTTTAATAAGTATCATTAATAGTAATAATATTATAACGTCATCTCACAAAATTTCTAACATTTCTTTTTAATTTTTTATTATTTTTAAATGTTTTTATGGGTACATAGTAAATGTATATATTTATGGGGTACATGAGACATTTTGATACATGTATGCAACACGAAGTAAGCATATCATGGAAAATGGGGCATCCATCCCCTCGAGCATTTATTTTTTGAGTTACAAACAGTCCAATTACATTCTTTAAGTTATTTTAAATATACGATTAGGTTATTATTGACTATAGTTACCCTAGTGTGCTATCATCAAATAGTTAGTCTTATTCATTGTTTCTAATTTTTTATAACTATTAACGATTTCCACCTTTTACCCAGCCCTCCACTATTTCTCCTAGCCTCTGCTAATCATCCGTCTACTCTCTATGTCCATGAGTTCAATTGATTTGGTTTTGAGATTCCACAAATAAGTGAGAACATGTGATGTATGTCTTTTTGTGCCTGGCTTATTTCACTTAACCTGATGATCTCCAGTTCCATCCATGTGGTTGCAAGTGGGTCTCATTCTTTGTTTTTTCTAATTCCTTCCCATTATCTTTTCACTTGCCTTCTTTTCTTGACTTTATTGATCTCATCTTTATAATTTATCCTTATTGTATTTTTCTTCCTTCAAATCAAGCTTCTTGTATAGGTTTTCAGCTCTCCTGGAATTCGCTTCTGAACATCAAATTCTCTTTAACACATTGCATTATGGTTTCTAAGGTCCACTAAAATTACATTCTACTGATGAATTCAATGAAAAAATACATATCTGTTTTTTTTTTTTAACTTTTGGTCTTTAGCCTTTCACTCTTTTGTGTAATTTGTAGGTTTCAAAATGAAATTCTTCACTAGCTGCCAGTATACTATGCACGTTGTTTGTTTGTTTGTTTGTTTGTTTCCCCTCTCTCTGTGGCTACTTTTTTCTTTTTTCTCAGTGTCCTTATTTCCCAAAGTTTCATTCTTAGTTCTCATCTCATTCTTTGTGAATGATTGATTTTGTCTTCCTTATGTTCAGATATTGACCACTTGGAATATATTCAGTTCAATATATTGAACTCCAGATTGGAATATTTAACTGCTCATTTCTCTCAACAAATCTTGACTTTCCTAAAGGTATTTAAAACAGATTATAGTCTCAAAAAAAAAATCTCATCCTCTTCCTCACCCATCCATACAGACTTTTAAAAATTCATTTCGTCCCTTACCTTTGTGAAAAGCACCACAATCCCAAATCAGGAAGTAACTATATGCTTCCTTTTCTATCAGTCCCTACAAGCAGTTTGTCAACAAGTTCTTTGCATTCTGTCTCCTTAGCATCTCTTGTCCTTCTCCTCTAAATAAAAAATTCTAAAGGCGTATATTGCCGTTCATTTTTCTCCCAGTTATGACACCAGCCTTCTAACTAGGTTCCCACTTTCAGTTTCACTCTTTATGATGCTCTGTGCTGCTTCTAGCATAAGTTTTCTAAAATAACCAAATCTTGTCATTTTACTATGCGATGTATTATAATGTTTCTTTGTTTTCCTCAGCAATGAAACTCTATTTCTTAATATATTATTGATGTCTCACTGAAGGGTATTATTCATGACTTGCCTTCAGATCTCTTATTTGGCCTGACCGTTTCTCCCTATCTTGTTTCCTATCTTTAGTCATACTATAATCTCTGTCTGCACTCAACTTTTTCATAATTATGCTTCTTTGAACATATTATTTTCCTTATTTGTAGAGACCTTACCTTCTTTGTTCAAGATTGTATTTATTCTTTTTAACATAACCCACATCTTGGTTGTTTTATGAAGTATAGTCACATTTTAATAACTATACATCACACTCACGTGCTGTACTGTGCGTAATTTTATTGTTACATTTATACCATTTAATTATGACAGATTTATTATTTTATCTGTATACATTTTAAACCTGTGATCTCTTCAAATGAAGGAACTGGATCTTTCACTTTTTCTCAGTCTTTTCATGTTACCTAAAACAGAGGTTTGATTGTTGTTTACTGCATTGAATTAAATTTAAAAATTTAATATTAGGTACTAGAGAACTACCATATCATTATATTTAAATATAACATTTTAATTCTTTATGCTTTCACTATTTAGAAAATTAAGACTACATCATTTTCTTCATCTGATTATAGTTGCATTATATACTACAAGCTTAGAAAAATGAGGAATCTGCCTTCTTAGTACTTTCAATTATTTTGAAACAGATACATTTCCAATTTTCATTTTCTTATGCTTTAAATTCTTAATGTTTTTTTTTTTTTTTGCAATTTCCTTCTTATTTTTGCACTTCTGAAAAATTTTAATCAGATGAGAGGAGGATTTAATATAGCTACCTCATAGTTACATATGTATTTCTTTTTTAGATTGCAGTTTTAAAATAATTATTCTTTTATCTCTTCAGGATACAAAAGCCTATTAGCATTTGTGATACATTTCCTAGGTTATTTGTTTTTAATCAGCATATTTATTAATAACTGGCTCATTTTACTTTACCACTAGCTTGCTAGTTTATTTGTCCAAACTCATGAACATGCTATACCATTGTTCACCAGTCTGTCTTTTTAACAGAAATTATAAAATCTGCTTCTGTTTTTAGCTTAATTTTACTCATGAATTACTGGGTTTTTTTGTTTGTTTGTTTGTTTTTTAATGGAGTTTCACTCTTGTTGCCCAGGCTGGAATGCAATGGCATGATCTCAGCTCACTGCAACCTCTGCCTCCTAGGTTCAAGCAGTTCTCCTTCCTCAGCCTCCCAAACAGCTGGGATTATAGGTGCCAGCCACCATGCTCGGCTAATTTTTTTTATTTTTAGTAGAGACAAGGTTTCATCATATTTGCCAGGCTGGTCTTGAACTCCTGAACTTGGCCCCATCTCGCCCTCCCAAAGTGCTGGGATTACAGGTGTGAGCCACCACACCTGGCCATGAATTACTTTTTATTATCATAATTTCAGTTTGACTTTCATAATTATTTGTGATAGAACAAAAGAGAGAAAGCAGAAAATAATTCCAGATAAACAATGGCTGAAATATTCTCAAATTTGACAAAAAATGTTTATTGTATGCATCCTAGAAGTTTAATGAAATGCAAGTAGGACAAAAACAAAGAGATCCACACGGACACATTCTAGAGAAAATGACAAAAGCAAGAAAAGAAACAAAATCTTTAAAGCAGCAAGAGAAAAATGACTTGGCAGGTAGGAAATAAGTCCAACAAAATTAGCAGTTGACTTCCCAACCCAGCCTCAGCAAAAACAGTACAAGACAGTTGAAAGTGGGGTGGCAAGGCAATCTTTCAAAAATAAAAGTGAAATAAAGATGTGGCCAAATAAACAACAACAAGAACAACGAACGGAGAATTTGTTGCTAACATAGCTTTCCTGTGAGAAATAATAAAGGAAATTCTGCAGGCTGAAAGGAGGTGACCTTATACAGTAATTTCAGTCTTGAACTGTCCCCCACCCCACCAAAGAAAGAAAACTCCCGAGAAACAAGAAGTACCATTAACTATACTTACAGGATTATAAAGATCATTATAAATGTTTATTAACACTGCTTTCTTTTCTTAAGTGATTTAAAGAACAGTTGTAAATAACTATAACTGTATTTATATCTATTATCCATTTATCTATCTAAATTCTGTGTTGTTAGAAATAGTATTAATTCGTTTTCTGTTGCTTGTAACAGAATGCCTGAAGCTGAGTGAATTGTTAGAAAATGAATTTATTTCTTACAGTTATAGAAGCTGAGATGTCCAAAGTTAAGGAACCACATCTGGTAAGAAACATCTTCCTGGGGGGAACTCATTACTCATAACTCATTAATTCATTAACTTACAGATTAATCCCCAAATTTGGGCAAAGCCTTCATGATCAGATCACCTATTTTTTAAAAATTTATTTTTGCCTTTTTAAAATTGACATATCACAGATCTACCTATGTTTAGGGTGCATGTGATATTTTGATACATGCATATAACATGAAATAATCAAATCAGGGTAATTGAAGCATCTGTCACCTCAAACATTTATGTTTTTCATAGTGCTAAAAAAATTACAAAACTCTTCTAGTTGTTTTGAAATATACATTATTGTTAACTATGATTTCTCTACTGTATTATGAATACCAGAAATTACTTCTGTGTTTTTATACTCATTAGCCAACTTGTCTTCATACCTTCCTCCCCATTCCCTTCCCAGCTGTGGTCACCACCCTTCTACTCTCTACCTGCATGAGATCTACATTTTTAGCTCCCCCATATGAGTGAGATCATGTGATATTTGGTTTTCTATATCTGACTTATCTGATTTAACATAATCATCTCCTGTTCTATTCATATTACATTCATAGAAATAAAATCATTTCATTATTTCTATGAAAATAATGCCCAAATAATGTTTCATTGTGTATAGATACCACATTTTCTTTATGCATTCACCCATTGGTAGGACCTTAGGTTAACACCATATCTTGGCTATTGTGAATAGAGCACTCATAAACATGAGAATGCAGATATCTCTTTGATTCATTGATTTTTCTTTCCTGTAGATACATAGCCAGCAGTGGGATTGGTGGATCACATGGTAGAATTCAGCAGTGAATCCATTAGGTTCCTTAGATTTTCTTTGACAGAAGACATTTTATTACTGCTTTCATCTTACTCCTTGTCACTGGTCTCTCTAAGTTTTCTGTTTCCTCATGGTTCAGTCCTGGAAGAGTGTATACATCCAGGAATTCATTTATTTCCTCTAGATTTTCCAATTTGTTGTTATATAGTTGTTCATAATAGAATCTAATGATTCTTTGTATTTCTGTGATATCAGTTGTAATATTTCTTTTTAACTCTGATTTTATTTGGGTCTTCTCTTTTTTATTATTCTAGCTAAATGTTTGACAATTTTGTTTATCTTTTGAAAAAAGTCAACTTTTCATTTCATTTATCTGTATGTTGCTTAGTCTCACTTTTGTTTATCTCTGCTCTGATCTTTATGATTTCTTTTATTCTACTATTTTTGGGTGCTTTTGCTTTTGTAGTTTCTTGAGATACATTTTTGGATTGTATATTTAGACTTTTTCTGTGTTTTATTGCTATAAACTTTCCTCTTAGTACCTCTGATATAGTTTGGCTGCATCTCCACCCAAATCTCATCTCCAATTGTAGTTCCCATAATCCCCATGTGTTGTGGGAGGGATCAGCTAAAGATAACTGAATCATGGGGGCTGTTTCTCCCATCCTGTTTTCATGATAGTGAGTTAGTTCTCATGATATCTGATGGTTTTATGAGGAGCTTTGCCCTTTTCTAGGCTCTTACTCTTATCCTTCCTGCTGCCCTTTGAAGAAGGACATGTTTGCTTCCCCTTCTGCCATGATCGTAAGTTTCCTGAGGCTTCTCCAGCCCTGTGATACTGTCAGTCAATTAACCCTCTTCCTTTATAAATTACCCATTCTTTGGTATTTCTTCACGGCAGCAAGAGAATGGACTAATGCAGTGAATTGGTACTACAGAGAGTGGGATAATGCTATAAAGATACTCAAAAATGTAGAAGCAACTTTGGAACTCTGTAACAGGCAGATGTTGGAACAGTTTGGAGGGCTCAGAAGAAGACAGGAAAATATGGGAAATTTTGGAACTTCCTAGAGACTTGTTGAATGGCTTTGACAAAAATGTTGATAGTGATATGGACAATGAAGTTCAAGTTGAGATGGTCTCAGATGGAGATGAGAAACTTTTTGGGAACTGAAGTAAAGATTACTCTTGTTGTGCAAATAGACTGGCAACATTTTGCCCCTGCCCTAGAGATCTTTCGAACTTTGAATTTGAGAGAGCTAATTCAGAGTTTCCCGTAGAAGAAATTTCTAAGTGGCAAAATGTTCCAGATAAAGCAGACCATAAAAGTTTGAAAAATTTGCAACCTGATGATGTGATAGAAAAGAAAAACCCACTTTCTGGTGAGAAATTTTTGCCTGCTACAGAAATTTGCATAAGTAACAAGGAGCTAAATGTTAATCACCAAGACAATGGCAAAAAATATCTCCAGGGCATGTCAGAGACTTTCACAGCAGCCCTTCACATCACTGGCCAGGAGGCCTAGAAAAGAAAAATGCTTTCCTGGACTGTCTCCAGGGCCCCTGCTTCTGTGTGCAGCCCCAGGGCTTGATGTCCTGCATTCCAGCTGCTCTAGCCATACCTAAAAGAGGCCAAAGTACAGCTCAGGTTGTTGTCTCAGATTGGGCAAGCTTCCAGCCTTGGCCGCTTCCACATGGTGTTGGTCCTGCAGATGCATAGATGCACAGAAGTCAAGCATTGAGGTTTGTGAAACTACATTTGAATTTTAAAGGATGTATGGAAATGCCTGGATGTCCAGGCAGAACTTTGCTGCATGGATGGGGCCCTCATAGAGAACTATGAGGACAGTACAAAAGGGAAATGTGGGGTTGGAACCCCCACACAGAGGCCCCACTGTGGCACTGCCTAGTGGAACTGTGAGAAGAGGGCCACTGTCTCCCAGAACCCAGAATTGTAGATTCACTGACAGCTTGCACTGTGCACCTGGAACATCCACAGACACTCAACACCAGCCTGTGAAAGCAGCCTGGAGAGGGCTGTACCCTGCAAAGTCACAGGGGTGGAGTGTACCAAGGCCATGGGAGCTCACCTCTTGTATTAGCATAACATGGATGTGAGACTTGGAGTCAAAGGAGATCATTTTGGAACTTTAAGATTTAATGACTGCCCTATTAGATTTTGGACTTGCATGGTGCCTGTAACCCCTTTGTTTTGGCCAATTTCTCCCATTTGGAATGGATGTACTTACCCAATGCCTGTACTCCCTTTATATCTAGAAAGTAACTAACTTGCTTTTGAGTTTACAGGCTCATCGGTGGAACAGACTTGCCTTGTCTCAAATGAGACTTTGTACTTCAACTTTTGAGTTAATGCTGATATGAGTTAAGACTTCAGGGGACTGTTGGAAGGGCATGATTGTGTTTTGAATTGTGAGGACATGAGAATTAGGATGGGCCAGAGTGGAAAGATATGGTTTGGCTGTGTCCCTACCTAAATCTCATCTTGAATTTTAGTTCTCATAATCCCCACATCGTGGGAGGGACAAGGTGGAGATCATTGTTTTATGGGGGTGGTTTCCACCATCCCGTTCTTGTAATACTGAATTAGTTTTCATGAGATCTGATGGTTTCATAAAGGGATTTCCTCTTCACTCGTCTCTCATTCTTCTTCCTGCCACTATGCGAAGAAGTACATGTTTGCTTCCCGTTCCACCATCATTCTAAGTTTCCTGAAGTCTCCCCAAACCTGTGGAACTGTGAGTTAATTAAATTTCTTTCCTTTATAAATTAACCAGTCTTGGGTATTTTTTTCATAGCAGCATGAGAATGGACTAATAGAACCTCTTTTGCTGTATGCTATAGGTTTTGCTACGTTTTCTTTCCATTTCCATTTAATTTTTTTTACTTCCTTCTTCTTATTTCTGTCTTTTTTTTTTTTTTTTTAGAGTCTCTGTCACCAGGCTGGAGTGCAGTGGCACAGTCTCAGCTCACTGCAATCTCTGACTCCCAGGTTCAAGTGATTCTCCTGCCTCAGCCTCCTGAGTAGCTGGGACTACAGGCATGTGCCATGACACCCAGCTAATTTTTGTATTTTTAGTAGAGACAGAGTTTCACCATATTGGCCAGGATGGTCTTGATCTCTTGACCTTGTGATATGCCCACCTCAGGCTCCCAAAGTGCTGGGATTATGGGCACGAGCCACCATGCCTGGCCCTTTATTTCCTTTTGAATTTCTTTATTGAACAGTGGTCATTCAGGAATATGTGTTTAATTTCCATTTATTGGTAAAGTTTCCAGAATTCCTTGTGTTATTGATTTCTAGTTTCATTTCATATTGGTCAGAAAATATGCTTGGTATAGCTTTTACTTTTCTGAATTTGTTGAGGTTGTTTTTGGAGCGTAACATATAGTCTACCCTGAAAACGTTTTATGTGCTAATGAGAAGACTTTGTATTCTGCAACAGTTGGATAGAGTGTTCTATAAATATTAGGTCCATTTGTTCTAGAGTATAGTTTAACTCTCATGCTTCTTTGTTGATTTTCTGCCTGAATGATCGGTTCATTACCAGAAATGGGGTGTTGAAATCCCTTACCATTATCGTAGTGTAGACTATCCCGCCCAATAAATCTAATATTTGTTTTATATAATTAGGTATTCCAGTTTTGGGTGCCTATAAATTTACTATTGTTATATCTTGCTGAATTGATCCACTTATCATGATATAACAATCTTCTTTGGGTCTTTTTATAGTTTTTGACTTAAAATCTCTCTTATCTAAGTTCAGTTACCCTGGCTTTCTTATGGTTTTCATTTTTATGAAATACTTTTTCTGTCCCCATGATTTCTGTGTGTCTTTACACATGAAGTGAGTTTCTTCTAGGCAGCATATACGTGGGTCTTGTTTGTTAATCCATTCAGCCAGTTTTAATTGGATAATTTAGTCAGTTTATGTTCAATGTCATAATTGATAGTTAAAGCCTTACTACTTTCATTTGTTGCTGTTTTGTGGGTTGTTTTGTAACTCCTCTCTTATTCTCTTTCATTCTACTATCTTCCTTTGTGGTTAAGTAATTTTCTCTGGTAGTATGGATTAATTAATTCCTTTTTATTATTAGTGTACCAATTATAGATTTTTACTTTGTGGTGGTAACCAAAGAAGCTAACCAAAAGCATTCTATAAGTACAAGTATTTAAAACTGATACCAATTTACTGTGATCACACAACAAATAAAACAAACAACTCTCTAAAAATCCTGTGCAAACTAACTCCCTTCTCCACCAACATTTTGAATTTTTGATGTCGCGATTTACATTTGTATTGCTTATCTTTTATCGAGTTGTTATTGTTATTTTTAACAGTTTTGTCTTTTAGTCTTCTTACTAACAATACAAGTGGTTTAAGTACAATAATTAAAATATTAGAGTAACAATCATATTAACTTCCTTTTCTTTCAATCTGAATAACCTTTATTAGTGTTTCTTGTATGACAGGTCTGATAGCAATAAATGCCCTTAGCTTTTGTATTTCTGGGAAAGTCCTCATCTGTCTTTCATTTCTGAAAAATAACTTCACTGGGTACAGTATTTTTGATATTTTTTTCTTCAGTATTCTGAATACATTTTTGCACTTCCTCTTTGCCTGTAAGGTTTCTCCAGCAAAGTCTGCTACCAGGTGTATTGGATCTGTCTTATATGTTATTTGCTTCTTTTCCCTTGTTGTTTTCAGGATCCCCTCTTTGTCTTGGACATTTGAGATTTCAATTATAATTTCTTGAAGTATTCTTATTTGGGTTGAATTGGATTGGTGAATATTGACCTTCATGTACATAGCTAGTTACATATTTCTCTAGGTTTTCGAAGGTTTAAAGTTATTATTTATTTGAATAAGCTTACTTACACTTTGTCTTTCTCAGTTTTCTCTTTAACTTCAATAACTTGGATATTTGCTGTGTTAATGTTGTTCCATAGGACCCACAAGCTTGGTTTATTCTTTTTCACTATTTTTCTTTTTTCGTCCTCTGATTGTGCATTTTGAAATAGTCCATCTTCAAGTTTACTGATTCTTTTTTTCTGCTTGCTTAGTCTTGCTGTTGATGCTCTCTATTGCATTTTTTAATTTCATTCATTGGGTTTAGTAGGTCCAGGATTTCCTTTTTTAAATTTTAATGTATTTGTTAAAACTTCTCTGGCAAATTTTTGAATTAATTGTCTGTGTTTTCTTGAAGTTCAACAAGCTTCTTTAAAACAGCTATTTTGCATTCTTTGTATGAGAGATTACACACCTTTATCACTATAGGGCCAGTCTTTAGTGTCTTATTTTGTCCATTTGATTACATCCTATTTTTTTTTTTTAGACAAAGTCTCACTCTGTCACTCAGGCTGGAGTGGTTACATCCTATTTTCCTGCATGTTCTTGATTCCTTTGGAAGTGTGATGATGTCTGCCCATTAAGGAACTAAGTATGTATTTTAATCTTTGGAATCTGACTTTGGTTGTGGCTGTCCTTCTTCAGAGGAGTATCTAGGAATTCTAGACTGACTGTTGTATACTCTGAATCTATATCTACTGCATCTATCTTAGCATTAGAGGACATTCTTAGACCAAGTCTAGGAGAGCTGAAAGGGCTATGGGGTTGACATGGCTTTCTGTCCCTAATGGACCTGGGGAAGGCTCAGTGAGGGTACTAAGACTGTGTAAGAATGCCGGCCGGGGACCTGAACTCAAAAGGCTGTCTCAGTGTCCCAGATGGATATGCATCCCTGAAGGTCTCTGCACAAACAGGATGGGTCCTACTTTGCAGAGTAGTCCTCAGGAGGGGCTACAGATGAGACTAGGCCCCCTCAGGATCTGCTCTGGAATGAAGACTGGCATGCGTGTCACACTGACTTAGATGGGTGTGCATCTCCCAGTAGGTTCCTAAACAGATGAGATAGTTCCTTAACTATAGTAGGAGACCTAGAGTTGAGACTGGGATCTGGTGTGGGACAGAGACTGAAAGCCTGGTCTCTTCAAAGAGTGGTATGCATTACCCAGCAAGTTCCTACACAGATAGGACATTTCCTTAACTGCAAAGAGAGAGACTAGACTGAAACTGGGCCCCCTTGGAATTTGCTATGGGACAGAGGCTAGAGACCCTGTCACATTGTCCCAGATAGGAATGAGGCTGTTAGTACATCCCTACAGAGATGGGATAGTTTCCAGTTGCAGCAAGAGGGACTAGAGCTGAGATTAGACCTCCTTGGAATCTGCTGTGGGATGGAGGTTGGCAAGCTTGTCTGGAAGGTTTAGAATCTTAGACTGGGATATATGGGTGAGTCTCCCTCTGGGTCCCTGTGAGAGTAACTCTGAGCTAGGAACTCAGCTAAGGAAAGCTGAAGAAGCACCATAGGACAACGTTCAGGTTCACTGCTGAGACTGATGTCAATGAGCAAATAAACCCTTCCACCAAGGCACTAATGTGCATCATTCCTTGTGAACACCTTGACAGATGGCTTTGGTTAAAAGCTCAAGGCCAAGTGGAGCTATAGCCAAACCTCTTGGGGAACTCTCCTGTTTCTTGTCTTGAACCTGTAAGCAAGCTCAGTAGGGCAGATCAGCCACCTTGGTGTTGATCTGCTCTCTCAAAACTACCTTCCTAAGTCTTAGGCTCCACCGTGGTTTCACAAACTCCTACCTGATTCCTGAGACATTTGACTGTGGATGGGTGCAGAAAAAGCTCCACCTTTCAACATTTCCACATTGGAGACAATGTTTCACATGAGTTTTGGGAGCAGACATTGAAACTACAGCAGGGCTACAGCATAAAAAAATTTAATATAGCTGAGAAAAGTTAACCCAAAGAATGTATATGGAAACAAAGCTGAAGATGAGTAAGTAAACAAAGCTGAAGTTGTGTTTAAATTATAACTTAAAACACAAAAATGAATTAAGAGAGCCAAAAATAGTAAGTAGAAAGTTTTATATTAATGTATTCTCTCTATAATTGCTCTTCTTTCTTCTGTCTTTTAAAAGACTATATATAAAGTAATAATTGTACCTGTACTGTTGGATTAGTGAAATATAGATGCAGTGTACACAATATGTAGGACCAACATTTTCATATCTCATTGAAAATAAGTTAGTATAAATATACAGTTGATTCTGATGAGTGAGAATATATATAGTAAGTTCCAGAACAACTGCAAAAAAAATAACACACACACACACACACACACACATATATATACACAGACACACACCAAAAGATCAATGAAGAAATTAAAATGTTACACTAGGAAATATTAAGGTAATTCAAAAAGCCATAAAATAGGAATATAGAAG
>NW_012107664.1:379370-382632 GCF_000951045.1 Mandrillus leucophaeus
AGGTCAGGAGATCGAGACCATCCTGGCTAACACGATGAAACCCCGTCTCTACTAAAAAATACAAAAAACTAGCCGGGCAAGGTTGGCGGGGGCCTGTGGTCCCAGCTACTCGGGATGCTGAGGCAGGAGAATGGCGGAAACCCGGGAGGCGGAGCTTGCAGTGAGCTGAGATCGGGCCACTGCACTCCAACCTGGGGGACAGAGTGAGACTCTTCCTCAAAAAAAAAACAGTCAAACAAACAAACAAAAAAAGAAACTAGCCCAAACCAGCTAAAACTAAGATGGTGATAAAAGCAACCTTCTAGTTGTCCTCACTGCTCATTATATGCTAATTATAATGCATTAACAAGCTAGAAGACACTCCCACCAGCACCATGACATTTATAAGTGCCATAGAAATGTCCAAAATTTACAATATATGGTTTAAAAGGGGAGGAACCCTCAGTTCTGGAGACTCTCCATCCTTGTTCTAGAGTATTTGTGAATAACCTGTCACTTATTTAGCATATAATTAAGAGTAGCTATAAATATAGCTAGCCAGCAATCCATGAGTGCTACTCTGCCTATGGTGAAGCCCTGCTCTATAGAGCAGCCATTTTCCTGTGCACAAATAAAGTTGTTTTGCTTTTACTTTACTCTGTTTGCTCACTCTTGAATTCTTTCCTGCATGAAGCCAAAAACCCTCCCAGGCTGAGTCCCAATTTTGGGGTTTGTCTGCATCACTTGGACATTAGATTTCCACATGCAAAAGAAATCTGGAGATCTATTGCACAGCGTGATGACTGTAGTTAACAATGTGTTATATACTTGGAAATTGCTAAGACAATAGATTTTAAATGGACTAACTACAAAAAAAGTATTTGAAATGAGGGATATGTGAATTAGTTTGATTTAATCATTCCACAACTTATACACATACAAAAACATCACTTTGTATACCATAGAAATACACAAATTTTATTTATCAGTTTAAAAAAGTAAACTGAATGTAGTTGGATATTTTCCTCATACCACACACAGAAACTAACTTAAAACAGAACGTGAACCTAAATATTAAAAATAAAACTATAAAATTCCTAGACAAAAATATGGGCATATATCTTCATGAGCTTCAGGTAGGTCACAAAAAATAAAATATAAAACTTGAAGCATATCAAAATTAAAACTCTTTTGCTTTAAAGAATTAATATAAATAAAGTGGAAAAATATAGAATGGGAGAAAATATTTATAAATCATATATTAGATAAAGGACTCATATATATAATACAAAGAATTCTTTAACTTAATAAAAAGACAAACAAATAAAAAAACAACAAAGAATCTAAGTAGGCTGGGCGCGGAGGCTCACACCTGTAATCCCAGCACTTTGGGAATCCGAGGCAGGCGGATCACCTGAGGTCGGGAGTTCGAGATCAGCATGACCTACATGGAGAAACCCCATCTCTACTGAAAAATAAAAAAATTTAAAAACTTAACCGGGCATGGCGGTGCATGCCTGTAATCCCAGCTATTCGGGAGGCTGAGGCAGGAGAATCGCTTGAACCCAGGAGGTGGAGGCTGCAATGAGCCGAGATCACACCATTGTATTCCAGCCTGGGCAACAAGAGTCAAACTCCATCTCAACACAAAACAAAAAAAAGAATCTAAGTAGACATTTCTCCAAAGAGGATATACAAATGACTAGCACATAAAAGGATGGTAAAAACCATTAGTCATTAGAGAAATGAAAATCAAAATAACAATGATATACGACTTTTCATGTGCTTTGGTGGCTATAATCCAAATATAATTATCATGCAATAAGAATTGACAAAGATGTGGAGAAAGTGGAACTCATACATTGCTGGTGAGAATGGTGCAGCTTACTTTGGAAAACAGTCTGGTAGTTCCTCAAAATGTGAAATATAGAGTTTCATATGATTCAGCAACTGCACTCCTAGGTTTATGCTAAGAGAAATAAAAATATATATTCACATGAAACTTGTACACAAATATCCACAGAAATTCTATTAGTAAATAGTCAAAGAATAGAAACAACCCAAATTTCCATCAATTGACAGAGAAATATTAATGAAATGTAGGATATCAATGCAATGCAATATTATTTGGCAATGAAAAGAAAGGAAGTAAAGATACACACTACATGTTGACGGACCTTCAAAACATTATGCTAAGCGAAAGAAGCCAATCACAAAATACCACATATTGTATAATTTAATTAATATGAAATGTTCAAAATAGATCTGTAGAGACAGAATGTAGATTATGGTTGCCTAGGATTGGGAGGATTACAGCAAATGAGATATGACTGATAATGAATGTGGGGTTTCCTGTTTGAGTGACAAAAGTATTCAAAAATTGAATAATTGGACAACTCTATGATTATATTAGAACAGTAGATTGTTTAAAGTAAAAGCAACATCGCCAACATCACCCCACACACACACACACACACACACACAAACAAAACAAAACAAACAAAACAAACAGGGTTTTTCAAATTCAGTACTATTCATATTTTGGTCAAAATAATTATCTGTTGTGAGGGTTGCCTGTGCATTGTAGAAGTTCAGCAGTGTTCCTGACCCCTACCTACTATATGTCAGTAGCAACCTCATGCATTAATAACCAAAATTGACTTCAGGTATTGTAAAATGTCCCCTAGGTGGAAAATCAACCCCACTTAAGAACTACACATATAATTGACAAGACTGAAGGATACACATTTCAACCAGTTAACTATGGTCACTTCTGAAGAGATAAAGGGGACAGTGGCAACGGTAAGAGGAGGAGACTTTTAATTTTCTCAATATACTTTTGTACTTCATGATTGACCTGAGAATTATAATGGGCTAAGTGTTATGTGTTTTTTTAGATGATAAAAATTAATGAACTTCCTGTCAAGAGTAACAAACTAGCCCATATTGACAAATATAGAATGCCATCATAGTAGACCATTTATAGGGTGACGGTGGCTTATGGAGATGGAGATAGTGACAAGTAATATAGATTTTTGTGTATTTTAAATATACTACCTAAAGACTTACTGAGAAATCAGATGTGAAGTGTGAAGAAAACAGAAAGATAAAACGTGTGTTTTGCTTAAGCAACTGACTCAGTGATGATGCCACTAGTGATGTGTGAGAGTTGAGGATGAACAAATTGGAGATTTTTGTGAGGAGAAGTGAAATCAATAGTTCCATTTGTACAATTAATTTTGAGTTCTCTAAAACTAAGATGGTGATAAAAGCAACCTTCTAG
>NW_012107664.1:383897-385582 GCF_000951045.1 Mandrillus leucophaeus
TGTAGGACCAACATTTTCATATCTCATTGAAAATAAGTTAGTATAAATATACAGTTGATTCTGATGAGTGAGAATATATATAGTAAGTTCCAGAACAACTGCAAAAAAAATAACACACACACACACACACACACACATATATATACACAGACACACACCAAAAGATCAATGAAGAAATTAAAATGTTACACTAGGAAATATTAAGGTAATTCAAAAAGCCATAAAATAGGAATATAGAAGCAAAAACATATGAGACATAGAAAACAAAAAGTAAATAGTAATATGCAAATACGACTCCATCAATAATAACATTAAATATGAGTGAATTAAACAATCCAATTAAAATGCAGAGTTTGCAAAACTGGGCACAGAAACAAAAAACAAAACAAAATCCACGTACATGTAGTCTACAGATGACTCACTTTAGAATCAGAGATTCAAGCTGGTTAAAAATAAAAGGCTAGAGGCCAGGTGTGGTGGCTCACGCCTGTAATCTCAGCACTCTGGGAGGCTGAGGCAGGTGGATCACGAGGTCAGGAGATCAAAACCATCCTGGCTAACACAGTGAAATCCCTTCTCTGCTAAAAATTAAAAAAATTAGCCGGGCATGGTGGCGGGGGCCTGTAGTCCCAGCTACTCGGGAGGCTGAGGCAGGAGAATGGTGTGAATCTGGGAGGTGGAGCTTTCAGTGAGCCAAGATTGTGCCAGTGCCCTCCAGCCTAGGTGACAGAGCAAGACTCCATTTCAAAAAATAATAATAATAACATAATATAAAATAAATAAAAGGCTAGAAAAACACCAAACACAAGAAAACTGGTGTGCTTATACCTATATTAGGTAAAACAGACTTTATAATAAAATAGAGATCTACAGGGACATTCCATAATAAAAAGTGCTAATCCATCAGAAAGATACAAAAAATATAAACACATACGCACCTAACTGAGGTCACCAAAATAAACAAAATAAAAACTGAAATAATTGAAAGGGAAAACAGAAAAATAACAATAACAAATGGATATTTCAATATCTTATTTTTAATAATAGAAAGGATAGAGAAACCAATCTTGTAAAAGAAGAACAATGTTGGAGAACTCACACATGTAAATTCAATACTTACTACAAAGCTACACAATCCATAATGTGGTTATGTCATAAGGCTAGACACATAGACCAATGCAATAGGATTGAGTCAAAAGAAAAAAAACCTAACATCTACAGTTATTTGATTTTTTGACTAGGGTGCCAAGACAAATCAATGAGGAAGAACAGTCTTTTCACCAGGTGACACATGTGGGGAAGGAGATTAGCAGAACTTCTTTTCTGAGCACCAATCACAACCCCTATGATCAAAACAGGATCTGGTCAAAATAGGATGTGGTAAAGAAACTAGGGCCGGGCGAGGTGGCTCAAGCCTGTAATCCCAGCACTTTGGGAGGTCGAGAAGGGTGGATCACAAGGTCAGGAGATCGAGACCATCCTGGCTAACACGATGAAACCCCGTCTCTACTAAAAAATACAAAAAACTAGCCGGGCAAGGTTGGCGGGGGCCTGTGGTCCCAGCTACTCGGGATGCTGAGGCAGGAGAATGGCGGAAACCCGGGAGGCGGAGCTTGCAGTGAGCTGAGATCGGGCCACTGCACTCCAACCTGGGGGACAGAGTGAGACTCTTCCTCAAAAAAAAA
>NW_012107664.1:391042-414733 GCF_000951045.1 Mandrillus leucophaeus
TAAAAGTAGACAGTCCCAGAGTGGAACAGAATAATAATTTTCATAATGATCTATGAGAAACAATGGGTAAAGCCATATTTACTGCTGATTCAAGTTGGAAATTAATAAATAAAATTTAAAACCTAGTTTTAAAACCTAATTTAAAACCTAAAATTTAAAAATTAAATTTAAAACCTAAAACTCGTATTATATTGTTTTATGACAAAAAATATCTTATTATACCTTATAATAATAAACAGAGAAACAACAAACCAAAAAGCATAAAGTTAACATATATTTCCGTTTTTACAATCCAAAGGTGAAAAACGTTCACTTGGAAATACACACAGAGAAAAATCACAACATAAAAAAAAATATTTTAAAATAAAAAATTCTACTAAATAAGAAACAAATTACTACATTAGAAAACATCAGTATAAATATTGATTTTATGTTCTGCTGAACAAGAATTAGCTTTGTTGCAACAATGTATTTAGGAAGAAATGGTATAACTCTTACAATATCAATATCAGGAGTAAGATTTTGTGTTTTTTCATCTCCTCAAACCAAAAACAAAGAGATTGATTCAAAAGACTAATGACATTCTCTTTTCTTGAAAATGAGAAAGAATCACAGTAATCAAAGGAAAATAATATTATTTTATTTTCATTATTATTATTTCTGCAACATTTATATTAGCTTACATATACCCCTTATAGTGGGACAGACACTGTATTAAAAACTTCAAATGAAACGTGTCGTTTACTCTTCATAGTAACTCTATGAAATAGGTACCTTATTTTTTTAGATAAACAGAGACTGAGATATGTTAAATAACTTGCTCATTTCATATGCAATATTGTATTCTTTGTTCACACTTTGGCCATTGGATTTCTGAGCTTGTGATATTTTTCAAACATTGGAGAAGAAGTCACATACAAATTTTAAAAGAGAAAAAAAAAAAAAAAAACCTTGCTATAGTTATGGTCTAGGCATTCAAAGCAGCTGTAAGGGTGTGAAGACGCAGAAGTTGTGGTTACTTCTACCTTCACTGATGTTTGTTGCTGCTTCCCAATCAAGAGCAAAAAAGCATGGAGACATTGATATAGCAGCCCTTATAAAATTGCAAATCCTTCCTGTTCTGTAGTGAAAATAAATAACAGTCACTTAGGTTTAAATTCAACCTCAGAAATACAGTAAGTATATTTTATTTTCAAACATATTTACATATTACCTTTATATTCTTTTGATAACATAAGCATCGGTATTTTCCTGTCCTACCTATAAAAAGTTTCCATGTGATAATCTGGTTGTGAAGACCTATAACTTCAGCTTTTTTTTTCTTTAAGTAAAACTAGCCTCAAAATGCAAAATCTGCTTCCTCCAACTGAAGGTATTTAAATTACATTGTGGATAAGATGTTGTAAGCAGAGTAGCTAAAGCAGTGTTTTATTTCTGAAGTAAATGGACTGAAACAGATGGAAGGGGGAAAAGAGAGTTTTCCTAGAGGCACAGTGTCTGTGTGTCACCAGCTGTTGCTGGGAGATAATGTGCAATGGCAAGTGATATACAGGAGGAAATCCAAATGCCTCCAGTCCTAGGCTTTGGACTGTTAGGAGAAAAGAGCCTTTCCTTGTGTTCTTTTAATTGAAGGTGAAGCCTGAAATTTGCAATGCCCACTTAAAATGATCCTGCCTTATTTGATTGAAACGTAAAACAGGATTCAAAATTGCCTAAGCTATTCCAGAGTGGAATTCAGCTCAAACTATATATTTCCTGGAAGAAGCCATTGGGGAGTGGAAGAGGGTAATAGACAAAAGATAAAAATGTACTGTATTCTTAATCTTGCTATATATTGCCTGTAAATACTTGCACTACCTAAATTTAAATTTAATCAAATATTCCTATTTTAAGTTTTGTTATTTAAATACAAAAAGAAAAATGCAAATGTGAACCATAATTGCTTGAATCTGTGTTTTTGGGGAAGCCTAATTTCTACATTAGTTGATTGTTTTGGTATTAAAGGCAAAGCCACAAGACATATTGTGGATGATCTTGTAGGCCCTATAACATATAAGGCTGAATTTATCTAAGAGTGGTATTTCTTTGTTTTCACAAAGTCTACTCAAAAGAGACTCTGGGAATAAGGAGATGTAAGAAAAGATATGAGTAGGGAATGGAAAAAGGGTCTCAGGTGATAAAGAAGCCAAAATACATGAGGGAAGAAAGATGGGAGTAATGTAAAAATCGGAAATTATATACTTCAGCACTTATGTAGCATTGTCTAGAAACAGATTTCAAGTCACCACTGGGAGATAAGTAGGTTAAGCATATTAGAAGCAGACTATGGAATACTATGCAGCAAGTAGAAGCAAGGGATTAGATTTATATATAGCCACATGGATAGTTCCTAAAAACAGGTGCCAAGTGAAAAAAAAAAAGTATGAGATGCTTCATAGATATAAAAGAATGCAATTTATGTAAATCACATATTCATGCAAAAATTGTATATTACAAGTTTTCAGTGAAATAAAAAATACATTTAACACATCAGAATGATTACTTAGAGGATGAGAGAACAGAAAGTGGTTTCTGGAGACAAAAGATATGAAGAGTGCTGAAACTTGAAATTAACACAAAAAATAAGAGGGGGCTATATTAACAGCTGCCATAGCAAATTACTATAGACTAGGCTCAAACAACAGATATTTATTTTCTCCCAGTTCTGGAGGCTAAAAGTCCATGATCAAGGTGCCAGTAAATTTGGTCTCTGGTGAGGGATCTCTTTCTGGCTTATAGATGACTGCCTTATCTCTGTACTCACAATGACTTTCCTCTGTGTTAACCCACCTGGAGAAGGAGATGGGGCTCTGGTCTCTCTTTTTCTTGCTATAAGGATATCAATCCTATCAAATTAGGGCCCTACCCTTATTAACCCATTTAACCTTAATTAATTCCTAAAAATCCTATCTCCAAATACAATCACATTGGGGGTTAGGGTTTCAACACATAAATTTGAGGGAAATATAATTCAGTCCATGGCTGGGGTCTTACATGGACCAATGATGACAGTGTGCAGTTTAAACTTTGTAGGTAATTCACTCAGCCTTGAGGCCTGAGGAGGATGTTTTAGGAAGAGGGATGTAATATAATTCCAGACTTTCCCCAGTCTTTGATACTCCAGAATCTTTTGCATAATCTGCCACAGGAGAGAGCGAATCCGCCTATAGAGAGCTCAGGACCAACAGGAGGGTAAGGTAACTAGGGCTCCTTAAATTCTACACCCTAGGTACCTCCCTCTTAGAAATGGCTCTGTTCTTACCAATACCATTTTAAGGACTCCCTCAATTTGACTAAATATTAGTCAGCTTTCTAGGCTCTTGACTTCGCTTTTCTTAGAGTATTTATTTCAGAAAACTTAAAATTGTTAAGTCCTTCCTTTGCCCTCCTTGAGATGTAAATTTTCTCCTAGCCTCTTGTCAGTTTTGCAATTCAGGAATGTCTTTTTCAAGAACTAGGGAGCATCTATTTAAAATGTAATCAGCAATAAAAACAGCACTCCTATCTCCTCAACTCCCTGGAAGGGTAGGAGTTTAACTTCAATAAGCACCGACTAGACTAGCAAACACAGATAGCCTAATCACACTGACCAAACTCTCCTCTAATATCCTTCAGTACTTTTCCACTAGCTCACTTCTTGCCTTTTTTTGTTTCAGAGGATTTGAGTTTAATCTCTCTCTTTTGTTTCAATAGTCTTGATCCCATTGCAACATCTTGAATAGAGTGTATTTTGCCAATTTAACTCCACTGGTGTAATTTTTCTTTGACGGTTTCAAATTTGGGTTAATAGAGAACAAAAAAGAGAACCTAGTGAATTGAGTGAAAACATTAGTGTGATTTACAATTCAAGAAAATTAGAAAGTAAAAGCAAAAGGAGATCAGTATAAACATAAGACCTGTCTACATACCGTAAGATGTTAGAAGTAATATTTGCTTTCCCAACTCACATTTGGGTTACGGCTCAAGTTATATATATTTAAATATTAAGCAAGAATGTTACCATGTAACTGGAGCATGTTGAGATACCTTATCAGCTAATACTTATGTTTCTCCTAATAAGAACTCAGTAAAATTAAAATTTTAAGCATGTGTATTTTATGGTAACTATTATTCTTTGACCGAATATTTCTGTATGTCTTATTGATATGAGTTCCAGATATTATTCATTGATCGTAAGCACCATCTTCAGGTCTCAACTGTCCTGTATTGCAGGACGAAGTGAGACTAAGTTCTTTCCTGTATTGCAGGACAGTTAAGTGAGAATTTGAAGACATAACATAAGGGAATCCTTTACTCTGCTCAAGCAATGTGATAGATACTTGGATAAACAGCAGTTCTGTGGTTTTTTCCGGAGCTTTGGATTATATGCTTTGGTGCTGGAAACAGCTGCCTTCATGAGTGGTGGATTTAGATGATATTGGCATTCTCTACTTTTTTTTCAGCCAAAAATCACTCTTTGATGTAATTTTCTGTATTAAATCCCTTTTTGTTAAAATATGTGATTTCTGTTTTTAAATGATTATTAAATAATTCTATGCTTACTATCAACATTACAAATTTTCTAATAATAAGTTAAAAATAAAATCAATAAGAAAAAATGAAATCTTTTCCTCTAAGATCTGATACAAGGGAAGGATACTAATTCTTGCCATTTCTATTCAACATAGTACTAGCAAGAGCAATTAGACAAGAAAAAGAAAGAAAAGGCATTCAAATCAGAAAGAAAGAAATAAAACTATACCTGTTGAAGATGATCATATATGTATAAAACTCTGAAGACTCCAAAAAGGGTAAAATAATTAAAACTTAATAGAGTTTGGATGTGTATTGCCACCGAAATCTCATGTTAAAGTATGATCCTTAATGTTAGAGGTAGGAGTTGGTGGGAAGGGATTAGATCATGGGGGCAGATTTCTCATGAATGGTTTAGCACCAAACCCCTTGGCACTGTCCTTGAGCTAGTGAGTGAGTTCTGAGATATGGTTATTTAAAGCATGTAGTACCTCCCCCTTTGCTTTCTTGCCCCTGCTCTGGCCACGAGACATGCCTGTTCTCTTGTTTTGCCTTCTGCCATGATTGTAAGTTCCCTGAGGGCTCCCCAGAAGCGTAGCAGATGTCTGCATCATGTTTTCTGCACAGTCTGCAGAACTATGAGCCAATTAATCTGTTTTCTTTATAAATTACCCAGCCTCAGGTATTTCTTTATGGCAAAGAAACAATGGTCTAATACAGAACTAGTAAATGAAAACGAATTCAGTAACACTGTGAGATGAAAATCAATCAATAGGAAAAAATAAGTTGCATTTCTTCACACAAATAATAGTCTATTCAAAAAATAAAGTAGGAAAACCATCTAATTTATCATAGCATCAAATAGAATAAAACACTTAGAAATAAATGTAACCAAAGAGATGAAAGACCTATGTACTAAAAACTATAAAATATTCATGAAAGAAAATGAACGAAGAAATGAAAAGATATCACTTATTCCTAAATTGAAGAAAATAATATTGTTAAAATATCCATACTAATCAAAGTGTTCTACATATTCAATGGAATAACTATTAAAATTCCAATAGTATTTTTCACAGAACTAAAAAGAAAAGCCTAAAATTTATACAAAACTACAAAAGATTTTGAAGAATGAAGTTGGAGGCATCACACTTTCTAATTTCAAATTACATTACAAAGATATGTTAATCAAAACAGTGTGGTACTGGTATAAAAAACAGACACACAGACAAATGGAACAGAATAGCAGGCCCAAAAATAAATCCAAGCATATACGATCAACTAATTTTTGAAAAGAGCACCAAGAAAAGACAAAATGGGGAAAATATAGCCTTTTCACTAAATGATGCTGGGAAAACTAGATATCCACTTGCAAAAGAATAAAATTGGACTGTTATTTCACACCATACACAAAAATGGATTAAATATAATTTTCAATATAAGAGCAGAAAGATCAAAAAGTACAAAGTTGTAGTTATGTAGGATGAGTAAATCTAGAGATCTAATGTATTAATACATGATGATTATAACTAGTTGTATTGTACTGCATACGGGAAATTTGCTAAGTAGATTTCAGATGATCCTACCACAAAAACAAAAAATGGTAACTATGTGAGAAAATGGATACATTTATTAGCTGTAGTAATCATTTCATTATATACCTATTAAAACATAATGTCATTGATTTTAAATATGTACAAAAAATTTTTTAAATAAAAATATTAGGATATGATTTAAAAAAGAAACTCTGGCTGTACAGTTGTTATTTAAAACAAGCTCCTATTTATATTTATATGTAAGGTTTTATGACCTAAAACACTTTCAGCTCAATACTATGTTGTTAATTTTAATTTCTGTAATATAGTCTATTAATATTATGTCCAAATTTCAGAAGAGTTAAATATGGGAAACTGTGTGATTAATAAAAGTCAAACTTAAATTCAATTTTATAATAAATTTATTCAAATATCAGTTAACTCATTCAAAATTTTAAAAAGTAAACAAAATTACAAAATATTGAGCAATAAGATTTTAACTATTCTTAATTCCTAACTACAATATATTTTAAGAATACTGTTTATATATTAATTTTTTTGTTTATTTTTTTTCCCCATTATATGGTCCTTTTAGAGGAAAATAATAGAATACAGGTAAATATACAGGAACATTTTTTAACTCGTAAGAGCAAAGTTGAAGTGCCTTGTTTATTATAATATTATTGTTTATTTAAAAAAAATCTTTGAGAACATTTTCAAGTAGATAAAGCTTTAGAAATCGCTTCTTAGAGACTTTTTTCCTGCTTAGGGATTATTTTCACACCCTCCCCCTGCCCCAGACAGTCTTTCAATAGGGTTATACTTTTACTGAATGTCATTCACTGTCTTGACCCGGGTAAAGCTATGATCTTTTAATACTTCCGAGGAGTATGGCCTGATTTTGTTGTGAGGTCCTAGCATCCCCTTGTGTAGGCTTTTAACCTCTTGTCTTAGTTCTGAAATGGTCCATAACACTGTGTATAATTGTCTTGTTTTAATGGGTAACTAGTCCAATAGATTTTCCACAGACTGATTCCAATTAAACACAGAGACTATTTTTCCTCCTCTTTCCTATTTATATTAAGTTGTTAGGACTGCCATAACAAAATCTGTTATGCTGCCTCAGAGTGCATGGCTGAAAAAGGGAAAATTATTTTCTCACAGTTTTAGAGGATAAAAGTAATAGACTAAGGTTTTGGCAAGGTTGTTTATTCTGAGGCCTCTCTCTTATAATATCTATCTTTTTCTGATGTCTACATACGGAGTCTCTGTATATTCTTATCTGCCCTGTTGGATTGGTCTTATTGGATTAAGGCTCACTCTAAGGGCCCCATTTGAATGTAACTGCCTCTTTAAAGGCCGTATCTCCAAAAAATCACATTCTGAGGCATTTCATACCTTCTGTATATTAATGTTGTGAAGAAACACAATTTGTCCCATAGCACATGTTTACTTGTTGCCCACAAAATTGGGGAGGAAAAATTCGTTGAGAACCGTCATCATTCCTGTCAAGCTTGGAGATACTGAGTATCTTGGAATAGTATCTTCTATGATACTATAACCAAATGTGAAAGATCCACCTTCATCTAAATAAGTAGCTATTTATAGACAAAATTCCTAATAGATTTAAAAAAAGGGTTTTTGCCTTGTTTAACACATATAGACTTTATCACACCAGTCAAAAATAATGAAAGAAAATTTCTAGAGAACATAAAAAGTGTTTTAGCACAATACTGCAAATACATTTGAAGAGGAGAAAAAGGATCTTTCATGCACTAATGAGGTTGCCTAGAGATGTACTATGAATAATCATAAATTGAACAATCAATTCCCAGTGTGTAAAGAGGAAACAAATATTTAAAATGACATCAACACTTCAATTTATCAAAGAGGAAGCAAATTTTATTTAAAAATTTTAATTTCTGGTTTTCAAATCATATTTTAAAATGTAGAATTATAGTTACCAATTTTAGCAGCTTGATTTTTTTTTTTCTTGAAAAGGTACTTACTTCTCAGTTCCAGTGAAACAAAATGCTAGGAATGACTGAAATATGACAAAGCTTTTTCAGAGTTTTATGATTATTATAGGGTTTTGATACTACTGTAAAAAAGCAAATAAGGATTTAGATAATGATGTTTTATGACAGCAATTGGGTGTAAAATTTAGAAAAAATAATGTGAGTGAAGTTGACAGACTAGGTGACTTGTCTCTCTTTGTTAGTCCTCAATGACAAACTTTGTGTAATTATTGTATATTTATCAATTTTTATTTTCCAAATGTTTTCAATAGCCTTAATTATTTTTGTTATTATTGCCTATCTATATTTCACCTCTTTCTTGTTATTTCTTGACCTCTTAATTCACATCCTGAGAGAAAGGGAAAATATGAATCAGCAATGTTTGTCAGAATATTACCTTAGCTATTTTGATATAGTCATTATCCATTTTCTTTAATGCTTTTAGTCATGTATTAAAAAGTATTTTAAGGTGGTGTGTGGTGGCTCACGCCTGTAATCCCAGTACTTTGGGAGGCTGAAGTGTGTGGATCACCTGAGGTCAGGAGTTTGAGACCATCCTGGCCAACATGGAAAAACCCCATCTCTACTAAAGATATAAAACTTAGCCAGCATGGTGGCGCACACCTTGAATCTGGGAGGTGGAGGTTGCAGTGAACCGAGATCGAGCCACTGCACTCCAGCCTGGGTGACAGAGCAAGACATTCGCTCTCAAAAAAAAAAAAAAAAAAAAGTATTTAAAATTGTCCATTGCTAATTATATCCAAGAAAGGGAGAATATTTTCCTTTAAAAAGTGAGTGACCTATATATTAAAATTAATATTCCTCTGCTGAATTTGTACATTTGATGATTCTTAAGAGTCAAAAAAAAAAAAAAACTAAATGAATGAACATGATATCTAAAAGTATTATTCACTTTTATGAGAATGATGTCTATGTTTCACATTTCAAGGAAGTAACTGTTCTTTAAACTGTTCCTTACCTCTTGGCTTATAGTAAGATGCAGATATACTATATTTCATTTCATAATTTATTTTAACCAAAAGTGTTGATAGTATGCAAATGTAAATAATTTATAGCTGCTAATTACAGAAGCCTAAAAAATAAAAGAACCTTGAGAAGGCTAATGAGGAAAAACAGAAAAAATATATATACAATAAGTCATTTTAAAATAAGAGAATGTAAAACAATGTAGTAAATATTCTAGGCTTTACAATATTTTGAATTCCAGCAACATCTAACACTTTCAATATTGAAATTTCCATGACTCTTTTTGGTTCATCTGATTACACATGATCTAGTTAATAATAGAGCTCCTTTATACCACTGATTATCCATCTGTCAAGTGAAAGGATGATATAGGCAGGACAGGCAAGATCTTTGTTCTGAGTCTGCTCCACCGTGACCACACCTGGTTGACTTCCACTGTATTCCTTCTCACAGCATATACTCGGCCATGACCATATTATATTATACTTAGTCATGTTTCCATCTGTATTACTCAGGGTTCTTAGAGAAACAAAACCCATAGGACTTATATTGACATATAATATATTATATCATATATATTATATGTCCAAAAGCTGAAGAACCTGGAGTCCGATGTTGCAGGAAAGGAAGCATCCAGCACAGCAGAAAGACGAAGTTCGGAAGACTTAGCCAGTCTAGTCTCTTCATGTTCTTCTTTCTGCTTTTATTATAGCCTCACTGGCAGCTGATTAGACAGTGCCTACACAGATGAAGGATGGGTCTGACTCTCCCGGTCCACTGCCTGTAATGTTAATCTCCTTTGGCAACACCCTGACAGACACACCCAGGAACAACACTTGGCATTCTTCAATCCAGTCAAATTGACACTCAATATTAACCATTACATATGTAATAAATTTATTATGGAAATTTGTTCCTGAAATTATGAACACCAAGAAGCCCCACCAGTCTGCAAGCTGGAGCACCAGGAAAGTTGATGGCATAATTCAGCCTGAGTCTGGAGGTCTGAGAGCCAGGAAGGCTGAAGACATAGCTCTCAGTCTGAGGCTAAAGGCCTGTGAAATTGAGGGGGTGCTGCTGCAAGAGCTGGAGTCCAAAAACTCAAGAACCAGGAGCTCTGATGTTCAAGGGCAAAAGAAAGTGGACCTCCTAGCTCAGGAAGAAACAACATACCCTTCCTCACCCTGCTGCCTATTCTGGCAGGCCCCCAAGGGACTAGGTGAGGCCCACCCATATTGGTAAGGATAGATCTTCTTTACTCAGTTTACTGATTCAAATTCTACTCTATTCCGGAGACTCTCTTACAGAAACACCCAGAAATTATGTTTTACCAAATCTGAGTATCCCCTACCCTAGTTACATTGACACACGAAAGTAATCGTCACAATATTTATTTCCAGTACCTGGGTTAATAAGGTAAAGTTGAAGAATTTAAATGACTTTGAAAATCTAAGCTGTTTGCAACAGCCTTAACATGTCAGCATCTGAACCACTTCTGAAAAAAAAAATTAGATCGAAATCATGATTCAAAAACGAAAGTGATTCATTTAACAAGCCAGGGGCCAAGGAATATGGCAAAACTCAGGAAAGAAGAAACTGTTTATTATATTAGACCAGAAAATGCTGCAAAGAAGAGGCAGCATTTGAGTTGAACCATAAAACGTGGACTATCATAAAATTTTAAAATAAGTAAATGAATAAATAAACATTAAAATAGCTCCATTCTATTCCCAGAAATATTTGTCAAGGCAGTTACTGCATTTTAAATGGAATATGAAGGCAATGATGTATTCGGAAGCACACTGTGTACATTCATCAAGGGACACTCAGATACTGATTGTGCAACTGAACAATATTCAGTGCATTTTATTATATATATTATATCTAGCAAATATATGTATAAGATGTATTGTATTTTAGGTTGAATTTTCAACATGTTTTGCTTGTTTTCACTATCATTTTATCATATATTTTAACCTCAATAAAAATTCAATATGACAAAATTCAGTATGTCAGCTAGCCTTTAAAATGTAGTTTTACCTAAGCAAGAAGATGGAATTTTCCATTTATAGTGTTTCCTCTTGTTGAGTTACTATAATGGCATAATTTCAGAAGCAATTTTCAATAAAACTATTCAGTATTATTTTATAAATTTATGATAATGAGGCATAATTTTCATTAAACTAAATTACTAGGTCAATAATATTACTTCAATTTGCTGTAAATATGGTTTTAGAATAATAGCAGGTATACATCAATTCTCAGAAAATTCATACCTGATGCTGGAATATGAGGTAAAAATTGAATAAAGTTGAAATTATTATTTTTTAAGCAGCTCTTTTATTAACAGCTGTTTACTTTGAATCATATTGTGTGAATAGTTCATATCTCTAAATGAGCATTCTGTGATGAGAATGTGCTGGTGTTTGTATCCTATTTTCTATATTACAAGTAATACATGGAAATTAGATGTTTCTTAGAAATAAGTCATGCATTTTATTCTCTTACATAATGTTACTAAGAGTTATAATTTTTCATAAGTATATAGTAATATAATCATTATTTGACCTTGTTTGGTTATTTTAAAAGGGAAGAATTGCTGTAATGAAAGGAAGATTGTTAAGACCTATGTCACAAATATGTCCAGATACTCAATACTCACCTTATCTGTGTGGAATTTTAAGAATTATTTTCACATGAAAACTTTATATAGTAGGTTTCAACTGATGGGAGAAAGTAATTGATGACCTTGGTAATTGTATAAATATGCTAACACTTTTAAGTAATATTTGAAAAGGTTTTATTAGAATTCTGGATGTATATTATTATAATGCCCATTAACAGTTGGAATGTTGAATTAAATGTAGAATAATTAAACAGTAGGCCACATTTTGAGAAAGAAAGTTTTATTTAAGAGAATTTCCATCTTAAATTGCTATGAATAATAATCCTGAGACACAAGCAAAATTTAAGGCAATGTTACCCATTCCATCCCCTAAGTTTTATTGTAGCATGCAATACCTTTTCTTAGTGAGTACATAAGTGTGAATAGTCAGGAAATAAACTATTCCTCCAGTGCTAGAGTGGTCAAGAATGACCATGTAAAGAGTGCCATGAAACAGAATCCAACAATTTCCTAAGCTGAGACACAACAAATGTTTTCCAAGTGTACGCCTCAAAACAGAAATCCCAAAAGCCTCTTCCACAGTTGACTATGCTTGAGCATTTTATGAGTCGTTCTCCTTATTTTATATCTGGCATCTAAAATTAGATGTAACATCTCTCAAGTAAGAGGTTTTTTTTGTTTATGTACACCACTAAATGAAATAATCCACTCCAGTTTTGTATGGTATAGATTATGCCACACAAAATGAATATATATGTACAGGTTATAGATACTTATATACCTGTTGATTTTGTGTGGAGTAAGGAAAATGTATTTCTACTTTGTTTGAATTGAGTATGGTCCTACGATAAAGAAAGAGGTATACTATATTTGAAGAAAGAATGGTAACTTTCAATATTCAATTATACTCTCTATCTACTATTTACTTCTCTAAATTGATTATATGATTTGGTTAAAAATAACTATCCAGTGTTGTCCATATTTTGTTTCTATATTACCATTTGATTCAGAAGTCTATTTTATTGAACTAGATATTCAACACACACGCCAACTTCTGCAAATGATGAGTAGATTTTCTTGGCAGGCTTGCCTAGGTAGTTTTAAAAATGAATCCAGCCATTGACTGGTGTGTTTTAATTGCTATAATTTGAATAATTAATTCTATGTTTAGAAAATGAGTTCAAGGTGGTGTGTGATTAACCATGTTTAATGAAGTCATTACCTGATTAAATAGCATTTCATGTCCATGACTGATTATATCCAAGTGCTAATCAATTTGCTTTAAATTGTCTATATATATTTGAATTTGTTATACTTTTGTGTTACATCTGCTATGAAGGAAACTACATTAATATTCTATTATTGGTAACTCTTGGATTTATCTTTACTAGAAGTACAGTATAGGGAAAAGTGTTTCAACTCCACTAGAAACAACATCTGCAGAAAATGTTCATGGCTTAGAAAACGATTTCATTTCGGAAAGCAGGGCTTTTAATCAAAGGGACTAGTTTCATTAAGAAGAAAGTTCTTTTTAACGATAAATCAGATGGCTGAATTTCTGAGGGGATTTTTAATATATCAAGTCTACCTCTAATCTTCACAGGTAGGTAGGACATGTCAACCTTTCCATGCAGTTTTGAGAAAGTGAGTGATTTTAAATAAAGAAATTTGAACTAAATTTAATAACAGAATTCAAGAGTGTGAATAGATTATTTTAGAAGATGGATACCAGCTGTTTTTCTTCTACACTAAGTATAGAACAAGATAAAATAAAATTAAACTAAGAAATTAGGTATTCTGGGTTTTAGGATTGTTTTGAAAGCACAGATTAACTCTGTTATACACTAAAAATGGATTGCTGAGGTTGGGAATACAACACTTTTGTAGAAAATCTTAATATCTGAATAATTTCTAATGTAGTTTACTTATATAACTTCCTACTTGAAGTATATTAATCCTTTATTTCTACATGAAATAGTCAATAACTTTTCAAGTTTGCTTTATACAGCAAGTAAACATAGTGTTGTAAGAACATTTTCATATTTTCAAGGCAAAAACAAACTTCAGAGTGAAATAGGCCATTGTTTACATTGTGAACTCAGTTCTATTGACAAAGAACTCTGACACTACAACAAATACATTAAATTCATACATACACATACATGCCAGGATACATCAGTGTTCTTCCACTATACTTTGAAAAATGTGTTCCATTTTGTAAATTCTCATATCTGAGGATAATAGATTTTTCTATAGTTACTAGAAAGCTGCTGCCAATTTCTGAATAATGCATGTAAAAATTTTGAAATTTTATACATGTACAGACAGATCAGGGTGTATATTATGGGGTGTTTAGTAACATCTCTGGTCTTTACCAACTAGATGCTAGTAGCATCCTTGCCTTCATGTCATGGCAATCAAAAATGACCACCTACATTTTCAAACTGTCTTGGGAGGTAGTGATGGTGGTGGTGGTGGCAAAATTTCGCTCAGTTGAAAATCATTCACATAACATTTAGATAATAAATAATCTCTATCAGCACCAGGTTTAGTTAATATTTACAAATATAAATTCATGACCCAGAGTTATTTTATGATAATTAATATAAACAATAAAACTAATTGAGTCCTTTGTATATGAGTACAAAAGTAATACTTTTATGAAAGTGGATAAATGAATTAAAGAATTCATTAATGTTAACATGAATAAATGAATAGAAGAAGATAAAACACTGAATACCACAATCTGAAGTCATCCTTAAAAGATACTGATAAGGTTCGTGTCTGTTGCTGCTTAACTCTAAAATGGATTTTCTTATGTGTTACTTACACATAGATATATGTGTTACTTAAACATAGATATAAGTCACATGCACATAACCACACTATATTTTTAAATTTCCCTAAATTTTCCAAGTTTTCTAGATATTCAGAAATAGCAAAAATTATTTAGATTTTTATCAGTACTTTACATTTTCAACTGTTAATTAATTTTTTATAACTTTTTGCAGCAAGGATAAGTTTGATTTTAAATCCTTTTCTGCTTTTTCTCTATTATTCCCCACTTAGCAGAGGTTATTAATAATGTTAGGTACACATATGTGACTAATAAGAATAGAAATAAACTTTGATTAATTATCCTATGTGTGCCAACTTGTTTTTTAAAATCACACTTTTTGCCTTCTGTCATGAGCCTAAGCTTCTACATTTGAAAGATTTTCTTTCCTAATGCCTTAGAGAAGATCATATCAGCTGGGTGTGGTGGGTCACACCTGCAATTCCAGCACTTTGTGAGGCCAACATGGTAGGATTGCTTCAGCCCAGGAGCACAAGAGCCCAGTAGTTTGAGCCTAGGCAACATGACGAGAATCCCTTTCTATTAAAATATATATAAGATTTGCTTTAATAAAAGAAAAAGAAAAAATAATACGATTATATTCATCTTTCTTAAAACACCCAAATGTGATATTCTAACTGACTGAACTGACTCATAGTAAGAGGAGTGTTTCCTACATGAAAGCACACGCTACTAAGGAAATGGGAGACAGTTAAAAATCTTTAAAGTTTTTTGGTCTCTTACATCACATTAATCTACTTAAGAAAATCTGAGTTGTATGAGATAATTATCTTTCATTCTTTATTTTATAACAGAAACCATTAAGTATAATAACGATTGCTTTGGGACACTGGAGAGCAGAGCTTAAGAGTAAGTAATATTAGTTTCCATCTTCCAAGGCTACAGTAGTTCAGTTTTGCATTGGAATTACCCTAAATAAATGAAATAGACATTGAGTTCTTTTTGAGAATGATAGATTTTCTTTCTTACATATTTCTTATGCATAACAATTTATTTGACTTCCAAGTTAATTACTTGTTATTTCTGCCTACTCTTTATAGTTTCTTCTTCAGTTACTATGAACATTATGATAGGCAAATGCCAAGATGACTCCCAAGATTCTACTGCCTGATATACATACTTTTTATAATCCCTTTCCTTGAGTGCAAACAGAGCCTGTGAATATGATGGAACACCTTTCCCTTGATTATGTTACATTATATGGACTAAGGAATTTTTCAGATATAATGAAGATCCCTAAACAGCTAAATTTGAAATAAAAGGGAAATAATATTATCTTCGATAGACCTGACCTAATCAACAAGTTCTTAAAAGAGACAAGTAGCAGCATAAAATGCTCTGTTCCTGGTGTGAAGAAAGGAAATAGGCATACCAGTGAACTTTCTTCTGGAGAAAGTTACCTAGCTAGTACCTAAAGAATGGTCTCTGGGAACTAAGAGTGATCTCCAATCAAAGCACCGCAAGAAAACAACAGTGACTTCAGTCCTACAACCACAAGAAACAAATTATACCAACAACGTGAATGAGATTGAGAGAACTCCAAGCTAATGATGAGAATGCTGCCACTGCCCACAACTTGGCATAGCCTTGTGAAACCCTGAGCAGTAAACTTATCTCAGACATCTGAGCTACAGAAACTGAGATGATAAATGAGTTAAATGAGTATGGTAGTCAACTGCAAAGTTTGTACTAACTTTTTACCCTGCAATAGAATATTAATACAAACTTCTGGTAACAAAATGGTGCCTTGGAAGCAAGCTTACTCTACTCCTCCCTACAGAAAACCAAAAACAAATACATAACACTGACATTATCACCAAATATGCCAGAACTCAAATATGAGGATGAGACAGTTCCTATGTCACAGAGAAGTTAAGCATCTGAGGAGATGGTAAGAAAATCAAACTTCCACATATATGACATCCCTCCCCGTAATCTGTCCAGGACCAAGCATGTGAAAACATTTCCCTGAATCATAGTGTTAATACTGGAAAAAGTGAATAACCAGCTACTCCACTATCTTGGGTTCCCTGGCAGGAGACCTACTGCTGCCTGAACCAAAGGGAAGCACTGGGAGTGCCTGAAGGGAGAAGTATCCCTAAAAATAGCCAGAGTCAAAGTAGGAAGGTAAAACCATCCTTAGACCTGAAATCTCTGCTCTGTGACTAGATTAGAGGTGACACCAAACCTGACCAGCTGTTTAGCAGCACCATGCAGTAAGGAGGTTCACACCACAGATGTCCTGGGCAAAAACCCCTAACCAGCCTTTTCACACTATCAGAGCATAACTAAATGAAACATATACTGAAAAATCACAGAAGATTGACGAAACACAAAGTTGTTTCTCTGAAAAGATAAACAAAATCAACAAGACTTTAGCTAGATTAAGAAAAAAGGGAAAAGATCCAAATAAAAGCAGAAATAAAAATTAGACACAACAACTAAGAAGTACTAGAGACTATTATTAACCCCTACAGACAAGAAATTGGAAAACCTAGAAGAAATACATAAGTATGTAAACACATACAACCTTCCAAGGTTGAACCATAAAGTAATATAATATCTCAATAAACTCATAACGAATAATGAGATCAAAACCTTTATAAACAGTCTCCCATCAATAAAAATTCCAGGACCTGACCTGAAAGCTTTACTGCACAATTACACCAAACATTTGAAAAAGATCCAACACTAGTTATACTCAAACTCCTTAAAAAAAAAAAGTGAAGAAAGAGAAATACTTCCAAACTTAGTCTATTAGGCCAGCATTACCTTAACACCAAAACCAGAAAAAGAGACAACAACAAAAAGAAAACTTCAGGCCAATATACTGATGAACATAGATTCATATGTTTTCAACAAAATATTGGTGAACAAAATCCAACAGCTTATCAAAAGGATAATACAACATGATCAAGTGGATTGTAGTCCAGGGATACATGGATGTCTCAACAAACACAAAACAATAAATGTTGATTCACCACATAAACAGAATTAAAAACAAAAACCATATGATTATCTCAAGAGATGCAGAAGAAGCATTGATAAAATTCAGCATCCCTTCATGATAGAAACCCTAAACATACTATGCATAGAAGAAACATACCTCAAAAAAATGTAAGTTATACATAAAAATCTCACAGTCAACATAATACTAAGTGGGAAAAAGTTGAAAGCATCCCTCCTAAGAACTGGCACTAGACAAAGTTGCCTACTTTCACCAATCTATCTAGCTATTCCTCTTCCACAAGCATTTAGTTCACACATTACTCTAAAATTATTTGAAGTTAGCTAAGTGAATTCAACCAATACATTATTCTTTTTAATAATGGTGACAAATACATTGTATTATGTTTTTCACACTGAATGTTGCAAAAGGCATGTTCCTACATATTTATCATATTTTTTAGAAAAGTGAATAGATGACATGTAAAGCCTTCTTCACAATATCAGATCAAAATTATTTGCTTATTATGTTTAAGATGGTGGTGATGTCTAACAAATTTTGACTACTTTCTTTTAGTATACAAATTAAATATCTGGAAGTAAATTATTTTCTTACTTGATAGAGTTACTACTTCATTTGCTTGTGTATATTTGATAACTTATCTAAAAATTCAGATTAATGTTTATATTAGATTATAAAAACAGTCATAATTCATTGCTGCTCACTCATCGAGAGGTGAAATCTATTTGCCCTTTAATTTGGTTATCTTAAGACTTCCTTTGACAAATAGAATTTCTTAGAAGCAATTTTACGACATTTCTAAGACAGGCTTCAAGAAGCCTTGCAAGCTTACTCTTTTGTTCTTGGAACCCTGGCTGTCACCACTATCTCATTTGAGGGCCTGATATAACAGTGATCCCCAGTTGACTCACCCCCAAGGCATTATCTGTTAAGCCCGGGTGAACTTTGCACAAATTGTCAGTACAGAATCATGAGCCAAATAGATGATTTTTTTAAAAAGACATTGTGTTTGGAATGCTTTGTGGCAGTGGAAAAACTGAGTATACAATGTTCTAAATAGCAAATTATAGCCTACACACACGAATACACACAAACACACACACATTACTTCTTTGAGCAATAATAATTATTATATTTTTAAAAACAAATAAGATCTTTAGATAAAAGTAATTAAATTTACCCCAAATCTGTTATTTATAGCTTAGGAATCGTAGCAGGGTACAAAACCAGAAATTGTTTTTACAGAGCTATAATACAATTCTTAGAAAACTACATACTTCTACTATAGCAAAAATAATTGTCCATTCTAATTGAAGCAATTAATAAATAGTATATAAATATAGATGTGTACAAATCACATCACCATGAAATATAGCCTATATTTATTAACATTCAGATATAGCAAGGATATATGAATGTTGAAATGATTTATTTTTATCAATGTTGTTTCGCAAAGCTCTACAATTTAATTTTCTAGATTGAGTGACTTTAATTCTACAGCTCAAATATTTTCTGTTCCATTTAAAATAATCAAGCCCCATAGTATGGATATTTTAACAATATTAAGTTTTTCAGTCTATGAACACAGGATGTTTTTCCATTTATCTATATTTTCTTTAATTTCTTTTATTAATGTTTTATAATATTCAGTGTTTAATGCTTTCATCTCTTTGGTCAAGTGTTTTATTATTTTTGTTACTGTTGTGAATGGGATTGCTTTCTTAATTTTGTTTTTGGATAGTTAATTGTTTTTCTACAGAAATGTGATTGATTTAGGCCGGGCACAGTGGCTCACGCCTGTGATCCCAGCACTTTGGGAGGCCGAGGCAGGCAGATCATGAGGTCAGGAGATCGAGACCATCCTGGCTAACATGGTGAAACCCCGTCTTTACTAAAAAAAATAAAAACAAAAAAATTAGCTGGGTGTGGTGGTGGGTGCCTGTAGTCCCAGCTACTTGGGAGGCTGAGGCAGGAGAATGGTGTGAACCTGGAAGATGGAGCTTGAATGAGCTGGGATCGTGCCACTCCAGCCTGGGTGATAGAGCAAGACTCCATCTCAAAACAACAACAACAAAAAAAGAAATGTGATTGATTTTTGTACACAAATTTTGTATCCTGGAATTTTACTAACTTAGTTTATTAGTCTGACAGTTCTTTGCAAGCATTTAGGGTTTATTATGTATATAATATTGTCTGCAAACAGAGATAATTTTACTTCTTGCTTTCAAATTTGTTACTTTTTATATCCATAGTACCCCAAATGATCTACAAAGTCAATGTAATTCTTATCAAAATCCCAGTGGCATTCTTTATTGAAATGGGAAAAATCTATAATTCATAAAGAGCCAAAAAAGAGTCTGAATAGCTAAATAAATCCTAAGCAAAAGAATAAAGCTGGAAGCATCACACTTCCTGATTTCAAAATATGTTACAAAACTACAGTAATCCCAACAATATGGCATTGGCATAAAAACAGCATATAGACCAATGCAACAAAATAGCCCAGAAACAAATCCATGTATCTCAGGTCAAGTAATCTTCAACAAGGGTGTCAAGAACACAAAATGGAGAAATACACTCTCTTTAGCAAATGATATTGGAAAAACTGTATATCCAGATGCTGAAGAATGGAATTGTTTCCTTTTTTTCACATCATATACAAAATCTACTCAAAATTAATTGAAGAATTAAATGTAATATCTGAGACTGAGATTGTGAGACTACTGGAAGAAAACTTAGAGGAAGGGAAATACCTTCTTGACATTGGTCTAGACAATATTTTTTTGTTTGTTTGACACCAAAAGCACAGGCAACAGAAAAAAAAAAAATAGAAAAATGAGATTTCATCAAACTAAAAAGCTCTTGCACAGCAAAGGAAACAATTGACAAAGTAAAAAGGCAACCTATGGAATTGGAGAAAACATTTGCAAGCCATATATTGAATGAAGAGGTAATGTAGAAAATATATGGGGAATGTATACAACTCAATAGCAAAAAAAAAAAAAAAAAAAAAAAAAAAAAAAATCTCTATTTACAAAATGGGCAAAAGACCTAAACTGACATTTCTCAAAAGAAGGCACATAAATGACCAACGGGTATATGAAAAAGTTCTCATCACCACTAATCATCAGAAAACTACAAAGCAAAACCATAATGTGATAATACCTCAAACTTGTTATAACGGCTATCAGATAGATGCATGAAAAGAAAGTTGGTGAGGATGTGGAGAAAGGGAAGCCTTGTACACTCTTGGTAAGAATGTAAATTAGTACAGCCATTATAGAAGACAGTATGGAGGTTTCTCAAAAATATTAAAAATAGAAATACCTTGAAGAGGACCTTTATTTCCCTTGTTAGCTGTTTTCCTAGATATTTTATTTCCTTTATAGCAATTGTGAGTGGGAATTCATTCATTATATGGCTCCCTGCTTGTCTATTTTTGGTGTATAGGAAGGCTTGTGATTTTTGCACATTGATTTTATATTCTGAGACTTGGCTGAAGTTGCTTATCAGCTTAAGAAGCTTTTGGGCTGAGTCAATGGGTTTTATAGATACAGGATCATGTTGTCTGCAAACAGAGACAGTTTGACTTCCTCCCTTCCTATTTGAATATGCTTTATTTCTTTCTCCTGCCTAATTGCCCTGGCCAGAACCTCCAATATTCTGTTGAATAGGAATGGTGAGTGAGGGCACCCTTGTCTTGTGCCAATTTTCAAGGGGAATGCTTCCAGTTGCTGCCATTGGCTGTGGGTTTGTCATATATAGCTCTTATTATTTTGAGGCATGTTCCAGGAATATCTAGCTTATTGAGACTTTTTAACATGAAGGGATGTTGAATTTTATTGAAGGCCTTTTCTGCATCTATTGAGAAAATCATGTGTGTGTGTGTGTGTGTGTGTGTGTTTTATTATTTAGTTCTGTTTAAGTGATGAATTACATTTATTGATTTGCATATGTTGAACCAGACTGGCATCCCAGGGATGAAGCTGACTTGATCATGTTGGATAAGCTTTTAGATGTGCTGCTAGATTAAGTTTTTCAGTATTTTATTGAGGATTTTTGCATCAATGTTCATCAGGGATAGTGGCCTGAAGTTCTTTTGTTGTTGTTGTATCTCTGACAGAGTTTGTTATCAAGATAATGCTGCCTTCATATGTCTTCAAGAAATCTGGCAAAAACAAGCAATGGGGAAAGGATTCCCTATTTAATAACTGGTGCTGGGAAAACTGGCTAGCCACATGCAGAAAGTTGAAATTGAACCCCTTCCTTAAACCTTATACAAAAATTAACTCAAGATGGATTAAGCACTTAAATGTAAACCCACAACCATGAGAACCCTAGAAGAAAATCTAGGGAATACCATTCAGGACATAGGCATGGACAAAGATTTTGTGATGAAACCATCTAAAGCAATTGCAACAAAAGCAAAAATTGACAAATGGGATTGAATTAAACTAAAGAGCTTCTACACAGCAAAATAAACTGTCATTAAAGTGAGCAGACAACCTACAGAATGGAAGAAAATTTTTGCAATCTTCCCATCTGACAAAGGTCTAATATCCAGAATCCACAAGGAATTTAAACAAATTTTACAAGACAAAAACAAACAACTCCATTAAAAAGTGGGCAAAGGACATGAACAGATACTTCTCAAAAGAAGATATTTATACTGCCAACAAACATATGAAAACAAACTCAACAACTCTGATCATTAGAGCAATGCAAATCAAAACCACAAGGGAATGTTGTCTCATGCTAGTCAGAATGGCGATTATTAAAAAGTCAAGAAACAACAGGTGCCGGTGAGGCTGTGGAGAAATAGGGTAACTTTTAAATGTGGGGGGCAATGTAAATTAGTTCAACCATTGTGGAAGGCAGCGTGATGATTCTTCAAAGATCTAGAACCAGAAATACAATTTGACCAAGCAATCCCATTACTGGGTATACACCCAAGGAAATATAAATCATTCTATTATAAAGATACATGTACATGTATGTTTATTGCAGTACTATTCACAATAGCAAAGACATGGAACCAACCCAAATGTCCATCAGTGATAGACTGGATAATGAAAATGTGGTATATATGTACCATGGAATACTATGCAGCCATAAAAAAGAATGAGGTCATGTATTTTGCAGGAACATGGATGGAGCTGAAAGCCATTATCCTCAGCAAACAAACACAGGAACAGAGAAGCAAACACCACATCTTCTCACTTATAAGTGGGAGCGAAACAATGAGATCACATGGACACAGGCAGGGGAATAACACACTCTGGGGCCTGTCAGGGGGCAGGGGAAGCAAGAACATTGGGATAAATAGCTAATGCACGTGGAACTTAATACCTATGCAATGGATTGATAGGTGCAGCAAACCACCATGGTACACACATTTACCTATGTAACAAACCTGCACATCCTGCACTTGTATCCTGGAACTTCAAAATATAATAAATATAATATATAATATAATAAATATAATAATAAAAATAAAACTACCATATGATCAAGCGAACCTACTGCTTGGTATATTTTCCAAGGAAATGAAATCAGCATATTGAACATGCACCTCCAGGTTTATTGAAGCATTATTCACAATAGTGAAGATTTGAAAACAACCCAGTATACATCGATGGGTGGATAAAATGATATTAACATATATATGTATATATACATATATATACCTATTGGAATATTTCTCAGCCTTAAAATGAAGAAAATCCTATTATTTGCAACAACGTGGATGAAACGGGAGGGCATTTTGAGTACATTATGTTAAACGAAATAAACAAGGCACAGAATGACAAATACCTCATGATCTCACTTATATGTGGAATCTAAAAGAAGACAAACTCATAGTTTTCCAGAGGCTGGGAGCGAGAGGAAGGGGAAACACTGGAGAAATGGCTCAAATTTTTGATTATGCAGGATAAATAAATTCTTAAGGTCTAACGTACAGCATGGTTACTGTGGTTAATAGTACTGTATTTCAGGCCAGGCACGGTGGCTCCCGTCTGTAATCCCAGCACTTTGGGAGGCTGAGGCACGTGGATCATGAGGTCAGGAGATGAGACCATCCTGGCTAACATGATGAAACCCCGTCTCTACATAAAAAAAAAAAAAATTAGCCAGGCGTGGTGGCGGGC
>NW_012107664.1:414893-415760 GCF_000951045.1 Mandrillus leucophaeus
TGAACTGAGTTCGCATCACTGCACTCAAGTCTGGGCAACAGAGCAAGACTCCATCTCAAAAAAATAAATAAATAAAAATAAAAATTATATATATATATAAATAATATTGTATTTCATACTTGGAATTTCCTAAGAGGATAGATCTTAAACGTTCTCATAAAAACAAGAATAAAAAAGTAAAAACAGTTAACTATCTGAAGTCATGGAAATAATATTTAACTAGCTTGTGATGATTATTTCACTACATATTTACATCTTAAATGATAAAATTGTACACTTTAAATATATATGATTTTTGACTGTCAAATATACATCAATAAGCTAAAAAATTTTAAAAATCCTCTAACCGTTTCTTTGAATATGCAGTCATAAGTATTTAAAAAGCTAGAAATATTTAGCAAACAAACAGGCTGAAAATCATTTGAAGATTACATCAATACATATTGATGAAATAAATAATACTCTTCATATATGTAACTTTATTCTTTAGACTATAGCTATACATAAGCAAAACATTTTAAAAGCCAATAATTTAATTTCTCTATAAAATTTGAAATAGGTGTTCCTAATTGATTAAGAATTTACATTTTTTAAAATCATTGATTCCTTCATGACGTGTAGTCTTAAGCTTTGGAAAAAATGTAAGAGAAACTAACATGAAGTATTTGAAAGGCATGAAAGTAAAAAAACTGAGATTTTAATTCATTCAGCTTAGGTAAAACAATGAATTAAGAATACGTGGCCGGGCGCGGTGGCTCAGGCCTGTAATCCTAGCACTTTGGGAGGCCGAGGCGGGCGGATCACGAGGTCAGGAGATCCTGACCAACCTGGCTAACACGGTGAAACCCCTTCTCTACTTAAAAAAAA
>NW_012107664.1:415810-441603 GCF_000951045.1 Mandrillus leucophaeus
GTTGAAAGTATTCTTTAGTCTACTAGCCATTAAGCTAATGCCTAGTGTTCCATTATTGGAATGTTTAACATTTGGGAGTTATTTATATCCTATTCCTACTCCTCAAGGTCATCACCTAGGTCTGATTTTTCACTCATCTCTGTCTCCCAAGGGTACATATTACCACATGGTGCACAGAGATAGTCACTGCTGCAGACGCTGGTGTGCTGGGAGCTTGTAAAAAAGCGATGTGAGTTTTCAGAAACATTTTTGAGGAAGTATCCAAGGACAGGTACAGGCCGCGTGCAGTGGCTCACACCTGTAATCCCAACACTTTGGGAGGCCGAGGTGGGTGGATCACCTGAAGCCAAAAGTTCAAGACCAGCCTGGCCAACATGGCAATACCCCTTCTATACTAAAATAATAATAATAATAATAATACAAAAATACAAAAATTACCCGGCCATGGTAGCAGGCGCCTGAAATCCAGCTACTTGGGAGGCCAAGGCAGGAGAATCACTTGATTCCTGGAGACAGAGGTTTCAGTGAGTGGAGACAGTACCACTGAACTTCATGGGTGACGGAGCAAGACTCCCTCTCAAAAAAACAAAACAAAACAAAAACCCACAAACAAACAAAAAAAACAGGTACATATAACTTAACTGAACTACAACCTATACTAGTAATTTTTTAATACTTCTCTACTAGTTTTACTATTGTGCTCTAAAAAGAAAATATGGAAATTATTACTGTTGCATTAGTCATGGGTTTGACATTTTTCGTGTTCCATTTTTGGAACACTAGGCAAAACCACTACCATTAGGACTAATAATACCTTTTTTTCAGTTTCGTCCCAAGATGCCTTAAACTCTAAGTTTACATGAAACAATTGCCCTTTTAGAGACAGATGACAGCAAGTGCTATAGTGACACAATCACGTGAAAATGCTACAGCACCTGTTTCTGATGAGGACTCAGGAGATGAAGAAGGTGGAACAAGAAATAATCTGCCAGGTTCTTTGTTGCATGCAACTGCATATCTTATTCAAGATGGCTCTGATGCTGAACCTGACTAAGATGATCCCTCATACACATCTAGACATGACTCTCCTGATGAATTCTCATCTATGTCTACTGCGCGGTAACCTCCACCATCAAAGAGGCGGAAAGTGACCAAAATTGTTTGCAAATGGATAAAATCTGGCCTAACTGCACAACCCGTAAGAGGTAGAGTTACAGAACCACCAAACGATTTTTTCACTGAAATGAGAACTCCCACAGAAATTCTGGAACTTTTTCATGATAATGAGGTTGTTGAATTCATTGTCAAGTACTACAAACTTATGTGCTCGCAGTAAGGGTGTACATCTTGGCTTGACTACCTCCGAATTCAAATCTTTTCTGGAAATTATTTTTCTGAGTGGTTACGTCTCAGTTGCTCAAGGTGTGTGTTTGGGGAACAAAGAACAGATGCGCATAATGTATTGCCATAATGTACTGGCATAATGTACTGCTATGAGACGTGACCGTTTTGAAACAACGTTTTCTAATTTGCATGTTGCCGACAATGCAAATTTGGATGCAAAAACCAGTTTTCCAAATTGTGACCTCTCACAAGCAAACTCAATGAGAGATGTATGAAATTTGTTCCAAATGAAACATATTTCAGCTTTGATGAATCCAAGGTTCCTTATTTTGGTCATCAGGGATGCAAACAATTTATATGGGGAAAGCCCGTTCGGTCTGGCTGTAAGATTTGCTGTGGTACCAAATGTCTGGGCTACATTGCTGGTTTCAGCTGTATCAGGGTAAAAACCCTGATACTAAACATGAGGAATATGGTGTTGGTGCATCACTTGTCCTTCAGTTTGGTGAGGCACTTACAGAGACACACCCTCGACAATACCATTTTGTATTCGATAACTTTTTCACCAGTATTGCACTTCTTGATAAACTCAGTTCAATGGGACATCAGGCAACAGGTACAGTGAGAAAGTATTGCATTGATAAGGCTCCATTGGAATCAGATGCAGCTCTAACGAAAAAAAGATAGAGGCACATTCGATCATCGAACTGATGGCAAAGGCAGTACTGTCTGCAGGCGGAATGATAACAGTGTTGTCACTATTGCCTCATCTGGTGCTGGTATCGATCCCCTGTGTCTTGTCAGTTGTTATTACCAGAAACTGAAAAAGAAGATCCAAGGTCAGCAGCCAAACATGACCAAAGCGTATATGACCAGTTCACGAGAGCCATACACAGGGCAGATGAAAACATTAATAAGTATTGGGCATCAATATGTGGAAATAAATGTTATCGAGCCCTCTTTTGTTCTGTTTCGAATTGGTCTTACAAAATGCTTGGCAATTGCATAAAGCATTTGATGAGAAGCCAGTGGATTTTCCGGAGTTTCATCAATGTGTGGTATGCCATTATTTGAAGACCTGTGGTCATCATCTAGAACCTGGAGGAAAAGGAAGACCTTCTCTGAGGCCATAACACTGACTCATGTTATGACGGCATAAATCATGGGATATTCAAGCGGAGAATGCAAATGTGGTGTGCTGAGTGTCATAAGAACAGCACTTTTCAATGTGAAAAATGTGCTGTTGCCTTGCATGTGAAGCGTTCTGTTGAATATCACACTGGACAGCAGGTTTCACCACCCCCTGAGACAAGAAGCATGATTTTAAACATTATGTACAATGTAGCAGTGATCTTGCCTAGTGTTCCGTGTTTTGAATGTCACGTAACTCAACAATACAACATAATAAAAAATTTTCCTTTTCAAATTCTTGTGTCTTGAACTTTTCTAGGTAACAAATATGAATTTCATGAACAAAGTTAAAAAATTGCAACCTCTTGCATAAATGGGTTAATCTATTCAGGTTTGACAGTTCAAATTATAGTAAAATATTCTCCTGGAGAATTTGAAAATATATACGACCAAAAGTAAATATAAATACTGTAACCGAAATTGTGTCCTTTAAATATGAAATAAAATTAGAGATAATTTGAGTTAATGATATCTGTAAAAAAATTAAAAATTACAGAATTGCTTCTTAATGTATTTCTAGATTAAAATAGAGATACATAATAATACTTGATAAGCTTCCTTTTAAATTCACATCAAACTACTTTTTTCCCATTTCTGCTCAAAAGTTTTTATTTCCAGAGAGGTCTTCTCTGACTGTATAATATAAAATAAAATGCCATCTCTGCAGTCCCTTTTCATTTAACCAGTTTATTTTTTCTCCAATTACTCTTATAATCATCAAACATATAAAATACCTTACTTTCTTTAATCTGTCTCTTCTTATCAGAATATAAGCTCCATGAGGGCAGAGATTTTTACTCATCAAATAAACAGTACCTAAAATATTTGGCATGCCACAAATTTTTGAGAAATGTGTAAATAAATAACCAAAATCAATGCTGAAAGTGTTTTAAAAGAATGAACTAAAGAGAAGAGCAAGAAATAATTAAACCTTAGTACAATGGCACTACAGTAGATAGATGACCCCTAGATGTAATAGACTCTATACATTAGTTATCACAGCAAAGAGTAACCAACATGAAAATAGAGACTTGGGCCAGAGCAATAGGGAAGCAGGCGGGGTGAGTTATGCACTAAAGATAGATTTCCTTCATTTTGTAGACAGATCACTTACCATTCAAAGTGTTTAAGTAGGGAAAAATCCACATATACAATAGAAATCATCCCTTTGAGAAAAAATAAAATAAATTGAGACAGACCAACATACAGTAAAAGAATTACACTGCTGGGCATGGTGACTTATGCCTATAATCTCAGCACTTTGAGAGACCGAGGCAGGTGGGTCATTCTGAGCTCAGGAGTTCCAGACCAGCCTGGGCAACATGGCAAAAAAAAAAAAAAAACATTTCTACAAAAAAGAAAAAGAGAAAGAAAAAATTATCCGGGCGTGGTGGCTCACACCTATACTGCCAACTACTCAGGATGCTGAGACTGAAGAATCCCTTAAGCCAAGGAAGCGGAAGTTGCAGCGGGTTGAGATCATGCCACTACACTTCAGCCTGGGCAACAGAGAGCCTGACAAAAAAAAAAAAGAAAAGAAAAAAGAATTACACAGAATCTTCTGAGGCAGTATATAACTGAATATAAATTTTTATATTTTTAGTCAATTATTTTTTAACTGACAAATAAATATTGTATATATTTATGGTACACAATGATGTTTTGAAATAGGTATTATGGAATGATTAAATCAAGCTATGCAACACATGCATTATCTCACAGACATCATTAATTTGTGGTGAGAATACTTAAAATCTACTCTGTTAATATTCAAGTCTACAAAACATTGTTACCAACTGTATTTGCAATTGTATACAATGGATCTCTTTGAAATTATTTCTTCTAACTGAAATTTTGTGTCCTTTAACCAAAGTCTCTCAAATCCTGTTTTCCCCTCAGCTCTTGATTACCACTGTTCAACTCTGCTTCGGTGAGTCTGACTTTTTCAGATTCAACACAAGTGAGATCATGTAAAATTTATCTTTCTGTTCCTGGCTTATTTCACTTAACCTTATGTCCTTATCCATATTGTTGCAAATGTCAAGATTTCCTTTATTTGTAAGGGCGACTTATATTCTACAGGACTTGTATTCATTCACTTTCTGATTAAAGAAGTCAGTCAAAATCTCTTCAGTTTTAACTACCAGATCCACGTCCAAAATCCTTACAAAATGTTCATCACATCCTCTAATTTTTATGTTATTTTGTTTCCGTATTATACATTCTAAAAGCAAGATTGTAAAATAAATTACTGACAGTATAATTTATATACATTATTACTAAAAAAAGGCAATGTGAGCTAAGTAAGTGTTTTTTTTAAATATATAAATATTTAGGTAGCATGGCAAAAAATACCAAAATAAGTCCTGTTTCTGCATTTGGCCAGGAAGCTATTGCTTGTGTTTATTACTTTCCTTTTCCAATCACTATTTCTGTGTTTTCTCTGGCCCCAAATGATAAGGATTTTGGCTTAGAGATGTGATTAAACTTTATTCCCGTGAAACATGAACTTTTGGTAGAGTTATTTGTACAATGATGTAGTGGTATATTATTAAATTTTACCACTGGTTATGGTTATAGAGGATGGCACCAAAGAACAAAACCATTCATATCATTACTATTCCTTTCATTTCTCTTCATTTGTACCTTTTATTGTATGTTTCCCATCCTGCACGGTAGTTTTAGCCATCCATAATAGTGTCCATCTAGTACCCTAAGTAAAAGCCCTCAACCATAATAAGTTTGATACTAGTCCTCTCATCATATCATTTGCAGGCCCCTGGCCATCTGGCCAAACCTTAACATTTGACACCAATGGATGTACAGGATACATTGGGTTATCTTTCCTTCTAAGAGAAATAGACAATGAGATACACCACTGAAAGTTCTGCCTTCAGAGGAATTTTGAAAGGATTATGTGGTTTTCCAGGGTCTCCTCTTTGTAAGTATGTAAAGTAAGAGCATGTCATTTTATTTTTTGCCAGAGTATTATTTATCAGACTCACAATTTTTTTTTTTTTTCTCGGATGATCATGGACAGTACTCACTGAGTCTGGAAGTGCATATTATGGAAAAGATGTTAGATGTCAGTATGGGTAGAGTTACTTGTTAATTAAATTTATCTGTGGTTTCAGTACTAGCTCAGTTCTGGTCCCAGACACTTCACTTTAAGATAGCATGTTGCTGGATATGTTTGATATTGGGGCTAGATAAATATCATCCTGTGTATTATGGGCAGCTAGCTCCGTTTGTATAATGACATGGAGCAGGATAAGTCTCCTTCTACCAGTGCCCAATATATAGTGAAGAGCCATTTTGCAGAAGAAAATAGTCTATTGCACAGTAAGGTGACTATGGTTAAATAGTAAAATATTGTGCATTAAAAATAGCTAGAAGGCACATTTTGAATATTCTCAACACTAAGAAATACTAAATGCATGAAGTAACAGATATATTAACTACCTTGATTGTATCATTATACAACATCGATGTGCATCAAAATGCCAAACTGGACCCTACAAATATGTACAATTACAATAAGTCATTTGAAAACATAAAAAAAAAATGGTTACTACTTGATTAAGTGGCATTACTTTTCTATAAAAGCCAAGGGACCTCTGTTGTGATTTCCATCACCTCATTCAGCACAGGATCTGCCACAAACTCTTGGAACATCATTATATTATTTGAATCACAGAGTCAGGACTGCTTTTATTGGAGTCAGAAATCATGTGGAGATCTTTTCTCTTCTTTCAAAGCCCTACTGTGAGTTGGTGGCCTTTTGGTAAATCAGATGGCACGGAGAAAAGGAAAAACTTGCAAATTACTTCCAAAAGTCAAAGAAGCTCAATGAGTAAGTTTCTTTCTCCTTCATTAGTGATGATTATGCAAAGTCTAATGGATATCCTGCTATAGTTCAGACCACAGAAACTTCACTGAGGTAACAGTCCCCTGTATGTTTGTGTGACATACCTATATCTTCTAACATGCAAGTGTCTCACCAAAACTTTTAGGTCATTTTCTATTTTCTGCTTTCGTAGTCAAGTGAGAGTGATGTCACCATCTGAAATGATTGTGTAACAATTAAGGTTTCTGTAGACAAAATTGTGGCATAGCCCAAGAGCTGATGTAACTCTAGCACAAAATGATCTGCTTCTCTTTCATAGGTAAATGTGAAATGAGGACATTTTAAATACCAACAACAGAAGAGAGAATTCACTATTAACAGACCTTCACTAAAACAAATATTCAAAGGAAGTTTTGATTGGTATTTACCTAATGATTAGTGATGTTGAGAGTTTTTTCATACATTTGTTGGCAAATCAAAACCCCAATGAGATTACCATCTCACACCAGTCATAATGGATATTATCAAAAAGTCAAAAAATAACAGATGCCAGTGAGATTGTACAACATGACAGTATAAGCAAATGCTTATACACTGCTGGTAGGAATGTAAATTAGCTCAGTCATTGCCAAAAGCAGGATGGCAATTTCTCAAATAACAAAACAGAATTACCACTCAATCCAGCAATCCCCATTACTGGGTATGTACACAAAGGAAAGGAAATCATTCTACCATAAAGAGACACGCACATGTATATTTATCACATCATGATTCAGAATAGTAAAGACATGGAGTCAACCTAAATGCCCATCAATGGTAGATTAGATAAAGAAAATGTGACATATATACACAATGGAATACTACAAAGCCACAGAAAAGAATAAGATCACGTCCTTTGCAGCAACATGGATGGACCTAGAGGCCATTATCCTAAGAAAACTAACACAGGAAAAATAAACCGAATGCCATATGCTCTTACTTATAAGTAGGGGTTGAACATTGAGAACACAGGGACACAAATAAGGGAACAATAGACAGTAGGGCCTACTTTAGAGTGGAGGGTAGGGAGTGAAGATCAAAAACCTACGTATTGGATACTATGCTTATTAAATGGGTGATGAAATCATCTGTACACCAAACCCCTGTGACATATAATTTACCTATATAAGCAACCTGCACATGTACCCCTGAACCTAAAATAAAAGTAAAAAAAATAAGAAATTTCATTGAATATAAAAAAATAAGATATCTGAGAGAAAATTGTATGGGCACAAACAACAAAAATGAACCCTAGACATGATTAAAATGAAGGTATATATAAAAGACCTTCATAAAAGTATTTATAATCTCTATTAAATATACCTTTCTAATGTAAAAATAGCAAGTTATTGTGAGTTTATAGAATATGTAACAATAAAATTATACAATGGCAATAGCAAAAGAAATGGAAGGAAGCAATATTTTTGATGAGTGCAACATAATCCATGAATGAATCCATTTAAATCTAAAACTACATTCTCCTCTTTTGGTACAAGCACTTTCAAAATTCTTGGCCCAAGTATAAGATGCAAATTGTAGCCTTTTTATAAATTAACAAATCCCTGATATTGTTTTACAGATATATCTTCTCATGGGTTGACTTTGTTATTATCATCTATAATTTTACTGGGACCTGGTTTAACTTATCACTATAGAGAGCGTTGCAAAGTAGCTCCCTCAAGTTAGAGAGCTTTGGCATGGTCAGAACTTTGCTATGGCAACCAAATGAGATTAATTGGGTGTTATGCTTTTTGTATTCTGAATCTCCAAATCTCCATTCCAATTATCAGTTGTCCACTCTTTGCTGACAAGGATTGGGGGAATCAGCCCCCAATATTTCAACATAGGTTCTTTCTATTTTCCCTAAGTGTAGACCAATCTGAGAAATAAAGAGAAAGAGTACAAAGAGAGAAATTTTATAGCTGGGCTCCTGGGAGTGTCATCACATGTTGATAGGAGTGTGACGGTGACCTTGGGCCACAAAACCAGCAAGTTTTTATTAGGGATTTTAAAAGGTGAGGGGGTGTATGAACGGGGAGTAGGTCACAAGTATTACATGCTTCAAAGGGCAATAAAGATCACAAGGCAAAATCAGAATTACTGATGAGGGCCTATGTCCTGCTGTGTATCACATTGTCTTGATAAACATCTTAACAGGACACAGAGCTCAAGAGCAGACAACCGATCTGACTAGAATTTACCAGGCTGGAATTTCCCAATCCTAGTAAGCCTGAGGGTACTGCAGGAGACCAGGGCGTATTTCAGTCCTTATCTCAACCACATAAGACAGACACTCCCAGAGTGGCTGTCTATAGACCTACCCCCAGGAATGCATTCCTTCCCCAGAGTTTCAATTATTAATATTCCTTACTGGGAAAATAATTCAGCACTATTTCTCCTACTCACACGTTCATCTATAGACTCTCTGCAAGAAGAAAAATATGGCTCTATTCTGCCCGATCCCACAGGCAGACAGACCTTATGGTTATCTTCCCTTGTCCCCTGAAAATCACTGTTATGCTGTTCTTTTTCAGGGTGCACTAATTTCATATTGTTCAAACACACATATTTTACAATCAATTTGTACAATAGTGGTCCTAAGGTGATGTACATTCTTGGCTTATGAAGATAACAGGATTAAGAGATTAAAGTAAAGATGGGCATAAGAAATTATAAGAGTACTGATTGGGGAAGTAATAAATGTCAATGAAATCTTCACAATTTATGTTCAGAGATTGCAGTAAAGACAGGCGTAAGAAATTATAAAAGTATTAATTTGGGGGACTGATAAATGTCCATGAAATCTTCAAAATTTATGTTCTTCTGCCTCGGCTCCAGCTGGTGCCTCCGTCGGGGTCCCTGACTTTCCTCAACAGACAGTCTGCTACATTTCACATAAAAGACTTTGTGGGCCAGACATGGTGGCTTTTGCCTGCAATCCCAGTACTTTGGGAGGCTGAAACAGGTGGATTGTCTGAGGTCAGGCATTTGAGATCAGCCTGGCCAACATGGTGAAACCCCGTCTCTACTAAAAATACAAAAAAAATTAACTGGGTGTGGTGGCAAATGCCTATAATCCCAGCTACTCAGGAGGCTAAGGTGGGAGAATGACTTGAACCCAGAAGGCAGAGGTTGCAGTTAGCCGAGATCACCCCATTGCACTCCAGCCTGGGCGACAAGAGGGAGACTTCATCTCAGAAAACAAACAAACAACAACAAAAAAGACTTTGTTACCCTTTGAACTCAATTAATACTGTAAATATGTAGATTATACTTTATCCTTAATTCTTAGTTATCTTACTCCTGAGACTCTAACTAGCAGTTTCTTTTAACACAGTTATAAGGAGCCTGGGTTTCTACTCACACTTTGTATTAAAGTTTTCTATTATTGCCTAACACCTGCCTTCCAATATAGTGGCAATAACTATTCATTACTTCTCACTGTTGTATAACTTTTGCAGGAGTCAACAGAGGCATTTTAATCGTTGCCTATTGTTGCTGTTACAGGTTAACAAAAACTAAGAGGCTTAAAACAACAAAAATTTATTTTTTTACAGCTTGACTCCTAGGTTCATGACTGCTTCACATCACTTCACTCCAACATCTTGCTTTTTACATGAATATAACTTTTCTTACACTAGTAAGAAATGTGCATGAATATTTACATGAATATAACATTTCTTATACATGTTCTATTCATAAAAATTGCTACTTTTCTTACTACTGTGAGAAATGTGTCTCAGACTCTTTGCCTCTCTTTTTAAGAACCTATGGGATTCTTACTTAAGAATAAATAAGTTGAGCCTTACTTAAAGCTCAACTAGATACTCTAGGATAATCTTCCTATCTCAAGGTCTTTGACTCAGTCACATCTGCAAAGTTCCATTTGCCATAAAAGATGTCAATCATAGTTTCCAGGCATTAGGATGCAGAAATATTTCAGGGGACCATTATTCAGCCTATTGACAGTGACTTGTCTCTGTTCCATATGGTGTTGTCCAGAGCCTCAGCCAGGACTGCAGGATCCCAGATGGCTACCCCTGTGTTTTTTAGAGCCTTGCCTAGCATGACCATATTATGGCTGGGAATCCATTGGTCCTTTCTGTTTCATGAATTCTTTTATCACTCAAAGCTGTGATTCAAGCTTTTTTTCACAGGAACTGAATCCCAATAAGTTGAAAGTGGAAGCTACTAGGATCTCTGAAGTGCAGGCCCTAGAAGTCGTACAGTATCATTGTTCATTCCTTCTGTTGATCAAAGTCAGTCGCAAGACCAGCCCAGATCTGAGGAGAAAGGAGCTGACTTTATCTTTTTATGAGTTGAGTGGCATAAGCATAGAAGAATTGGATAAATTATTAGTGTTCATTTTTGCAGTCTACCACACTGTGAACTAAGAATTTAGAGATTTGATATTATAATTTTTTAAATTTTTTAAATTAACTTTTAAGTTCCATGACAAGTAGTCACATCACACAGTCTCGAATTTATCATATCCTTTGTTCTGTCTTAAAGAAGCTATAATTCATTTCATTCAAAGTTTTTCCTTCACTGGCTACTTGATTCCAGGTGATTACTGATGGGATTTTAGCTTAACAATTATTATATGCTGTGTTGTGTGAAGGTCTCATTCTGAAGCACTAATGGAGTTCCATTGTTTTTACCTAGTAGTTAGACCCGTCTAGGCTCTAAACTATTAGATTTTCCAATGTCCGTTAACGTTTGTTATGTAATCCATTCCTGGAAGAGCTGCAGTCAATTGTTTTAACTTGTTTTAATTACCACTAACCTCCTCCACTAAATTCATCCCCATCCTTCATAAGTTTAAAAAACGCACATAACACGCCCCCCGCGACCCTAGACACATACACATTTACTCAAGGGCTGTTTGTGTGAGTGTGGGTGCGTCCATGGGTGTTTGTTTTAATATGTTGTTTCTTGGTGGATTTTAAAAGAAAATGAAATCCAACTACTGACAACTCTTATATAAAAATCCAAAACATGGACCAAAGGCAGTGAAAGAAAAGGCATATAATGTCTTATTCTTTCATATACTTCAAAGACAGTAAAAAGTTATAAGTATCACTTCCTCTATTTAATTGAAGTTGCCAGTTCATTATAAATAACTTTAGCCTTCTAAAGATAGATTTCTTGGGAAACATCAGTGATATATCTATGTGCATAAATTAAGGAAGAAAGATGATTTATTAAATACAAGCTACTATCAAACAAATATTCCATTTGATGCATTACTAGTATAACCACTTTTAATGTACAAAGACATTCGCGGTTGACTTTTGATGGAAAATCTGATATTAGAATTTGACAGGTGATTTGTTTTTACTAATTCCCTTTGGAAGCCTCTTTACCTTTTTTCCAAAAAAAAAATCTGTAATTTCATGAGTCCTTGGAATATGTTGATAGTGAAGTTCTACTAATATCCAAATACTTTTAGAATATAAATCTTTGTAATAGTCCACATTGCATATATTTAAATGAATACAATTTAGTACTGTAAAATCAGTTTAAATAATATGGAGTTCTAAACATGGAAAAATCATCATAGTTTTTAGTATAAAATTCTAAAAGCAATGCATACAATGTTTACTTTAAGGACTTTAGTGAATTTATCTAAACCTGTAGGAGTATTTTCAGTGGATTTTATGAAATGTATTAAATTACATTTGCATTTGGATTACAATTTAAACATACACTTCACTCAGTCTCCCTTTATTCTTAGTGAATTGCAAAATAACAGGAAAAGCTAAAAGATGTTTTACTTTTCTCTAAGAAGAATTTGGTTATTGACATGTACTTCATTGAATTGATTTGTTTATATTGCATAATTCTGTAAAATGTGTGCATATGTATTGAATTTAGATACATTTTCAACTGACACTAATACATACAACTTTAAAAGGTATTATAGAGTTTGAAAAATTCAATTTACAACTTGTAATCTAACAATCATGATATCATGGACTGTTACATTTAAAGGAGAGTTTCAAGTGCGTTTATTTTAGTATTTACTAAGTGTTTTAACCATTACAAATTCAAAGCTTATATTTTAACCCATGCTTTGACAAATCTCTAATCACAGTAGTGTCTTATTTTGCTTGTTTTGTTCTTCTGACTACTCACTTTTATTTCCTCAACTAATATATTTAATTTTGGTTTCCATCATGTCAGTCACCTCTATATATACCTTATATTTTCAAAGATTTATTGAAAATGTCATACCAATGATTAAACATTAGTTGATGTTTAACCCCTTTAAAATGTAATTGGATGAGTCTTTCTCGTAATCTGGGTAATATAATTTTGACAATCTAAAACTGAGCTTCCTTTCCTTCCTCCCTCTCTCCTTCTACCCTTCCATCCTATGTTTCCTCCACCCTTCTTTATTTTCTTCCTTCCATTCTTCCTTCTTCTTAACTCACTGAAATATTTCACTCCTTTCTTCCTCATAATTTCACTTCTTTGCCTTTTTAATTTTGTGGGGGGGATGGATATGTAATGACAGTTGTAATGCTATGTGAGAACTGTATAAAACTTTTTATTCATTCAACAAGTATTTCTTGAGAGCTCTATTAGCTTTATATTGCTGAAAGAAATAACCACAATTTATCAGCATAAGACAACACAAATTTATTCTCTTATAATTCTGGAGGTAAGAAGTCCAGAATAGATTAGCAGTTTAGAGCTTTTCTTCTGAAACATTTAGGGGATAATTTGTTTCCCTGCCCTTTTCAGTTTCTAGAGACTGCCTGTATTTATTGGCCTTTTCTTTGCCATCACTGCAACCTCTTGCTTCATCATTGCATCTCCTGTTCACTCTGATCCTCCTCCTTTCCTCTTTCGAGGGCCTTTGTTATTACACTGGCCCACCCAGATAATTCACCATAAATTCTATATCAAAATCCATAACACAATCATGTTTGAAAAATCCCTTTTTACTATGTAAGGTAATATAGTCACAAGTTCAGGGGATTAGAATGCAAACATCTTTGGGGACAGGCAGTATTTAACCCAACACAAGTGCCTAATATGGCCCTGCAGTAGTCAGAAAGCTGGAGATACAGTTTTAAACAAACATTATATTCTGTATCTGTGGCCCTTACATTCTAGAAGATCAAAAGTATTATGCTGAAGTCACAGAATAATGACTGAATTTAAAACTCCGAAATATTGTTTGGTGTAGGGAGAGTCTAAGATGACCCTGAATCACCTCTGTCTCCTAATATTTATGCCTTTATGTATTTCCCTCCAATTGAGTGTGGGCAGAACCTAAAGATTCCCTTCCTAGGAATGGGATATGGCTATAATGATGGAATTCCATTTTCTGGAGTAGGTTACAGAAAGACTGTGGATTCAATTTCTTTCTTTTTTTCTTTTTTCTTTTTCTTTTTCTTTTCTTTTTTTTTTTTTTTTTTTTTTTTGGAGATGAAGGTCTCTCTAGGTTGCCCAGGCTGGAGTGCAGTGGCTATTCATAGGCACCATCCCACTACTGATCAATACTGGAGTTTTGATCTGCTCTGTTTTCTACCTGGGGTGGTTAACCCCTTCTCAGGCAACCTGGTGATCCCCAGCTCCCAAGAAGTCACCATATTGATGCTGAACTTAGTGCAAACACAGATCAGCATAGGACACTGCAGCCCAGAACTCCTGGACTCAAGCTATCCTCCTGCCTTAGCCTCCAGAGTAGTTGGGACTATAGGTAAGCACCACTGCACACATTCGTAGGTTCCATTTTGCTCACTCATTTTCACTCACTCACTAGCTTGTTCTGAAGGAAGATACTTGACAAGTTGGGAGCTTCTCTCTGAAGAGTCCTATGTGGCAAGAAGCTGAGGGAAGCCTGGAGCCAACAACCAGTAAGGAACTAAGGTCTTTTTTTTAACAACTCACTAGGAACTAAGGTGTGACAACAGTTATATGAGTGAGCTTATTAACATCCTTCCCTCAGTTGCAGCTTTGTGAGGAACCCTGACCTAGGGGTGCCCAGCTAATCTGCACCCAGGCTTGTAAGCCACAGAAACCATGAGATAAATGCTTGATGTCTACATTACTAAATTCTGGGGTCATTTGCTATGTAGCAATAGATAGCTAATGTAGATTTTGTTTAAACTTGAATGTGAATGCCATAGAAAGGCAAATAAGTTACCAGTGGAAGATGTCCAGGATCTTGGCATTTTGAACAAAGAATTGGACAAAATGCACCAACAAAGCAAGGAAAGAATGAAGCAACAAAAGCAGAGATTTATTGAAAACAAGAACACACGCCACAGGGTGGGTGGGAGCAGACCTGAGCAAGTAGCCCAAAACCCCGTTACAGAATTTTCTGGGGTTTTAATATCCTCTAGAGATTTCCCATTGGTTACTTCGTGTATGACCTACGCAAATGAGAGGATAAAGTGAGATTATGAAGTAATTTACTTGAGGTACACACTATACAATTGAAGAGGATGTTTTCTGTTATAGCTGAAGTGAAGTTACGAAGTTATTTACTTGGTCATAGGAAGTTATTGCTGTTGTTGTTGTTGTTTTCATTTGATTTACTTCTAGGTTCACTGCCCCCAGATCCTATTTTCCTGCCTGAATAGAGAAAGGTAAATACATTCATAATTTATGTATCTCTTGTTGTGAGACAACAGTACACCCACAGTAAATATTTAAAAAACAAAACAAAACAACAAAAAAACACAATTATCCTATTGCTTTAATCGCATTTAAAAAAAAATTATCTCAATTAAAAACAATTCTCATATCCACAATAAATACAATGAAGTGAAAAAATAGTGTCCTGTGATAGTAAATAACTGAGAAACTGAATTAACTATGAAATCAGGAAAGTTCTCTCTGTGAATATCCTTTGTAATTCAAGAATTAAAAAAAGAAATAGCTAGCCAAGTAAAGGTTAGAAACAGTGTTTCATATACAATAAATGATTATGCATAGAAACTAGAAGTGGGAATGAGCACAGTCTTCAGATATTCAAACAAAAACAAAATATCCAAAGAGAATAATCAAAGATGAATCCTGATTTTTGTTTGAACACATTGGTAAATATTATCTCATTTATTTAAATATTATAAAGAAAAAATAAGTTTTAAAGCATAGAGACAACTAAAAGTCTAGCTGTGACCATAATATATTTTATTTGAAACATTCAATTATAGATGTCAAATAGGAATTTCTTAAAGATATCAAGTTTTTTTATTCATTAATTAGTTAACAAATATTCACCCTGTGCAAAAGATGTGACAGTTCACAAGAGTTCTGAGAAAGGTAGGTTAAAAAGCCAACATCATATAGATCGTATATCAATTAGATATTCTATCCCTATGAGTAACAAAATGCTTAACAAATAGTGGCTTAAATAGCAGGAGTTAATTTTTCTCACACAGCAAGAATTTTGAAGGTAAAGCCTTGCTAACATTGGTTCAAGGACTCAAAAATGTCAGGAATCTGTGTTTCTGGGTGTTTGTTTATTTGTTTGTTGCTTTTTGATCTCCTGCTCATAGTAGCAGGTTCACTTACTTTAGTAATCTCTAATCTTATACTCGTGCAATTCTTTGAAAGTAAAAAAATTGATAATAAAATTTTTATTTACTCTCGTGAAACTACATTATCTCGGTTTTACACAAAAATGTCATTCAACTCATTATTTAAACAAGGTTTATGATAGCTAGTATTAGTTCTGCTTTTCTAGCTTCTTGGATCTGCAATTGTGGTAAACATATATTTTCCATGAGATTGATGTTCGACATTGGTCTGCACTGAGCCTAGAACAAAGATCTGTAGCACTCTATAGAACTCTATTAGGATCATTAGCAGTAGGAATAGTTGGTATGTGGCGTGTGTGTGTGCATATGTTTGTGTGTGTGTTTGTGGGTGCATGTGTAAAACATTCAAATTAGTTTGCATTGCAGAATTCAAAATTGAATCAAATTCATGATTCCAGAAAAATCTAAATCGTAATCAAATTTTTACCAAACTTGATTTTAAAGGTGAGAATTCCATTAAAGCGTATTTAAATATTATTCCAATGTAGAAATGTTATTATTTATAGGCAACATATATCTGACTTCTTTTTTTCAAATTATCTATTGCCATTCAGTGGAGTTTTTTTTTTTGTTTATTTTGTTTTCTTTTTCTATAAAACATATATTTCACAATAATTATTATTGTTAGGCTATTTTCAGGGATGTATTTCAATATCAATTCATATTTCCTGCTTCTCTAGGGGTGGCATGAAATTCAAGAATATGAAATTTCCTCATTCTGACATTTATTCATTATGTGACCGTTAAAAAGTTATTATATCCTCTCCATATTAACAGATAGGGAATAATTATCCCATATTCAGATAGTAATTTGTATAATAAAAGTACAAACTACACAGTGTTACTAACAATAGCTAAAGTTATTTAAGGATTATTTATTACAAGGCACTATTCTAAGCACTTTAGCTGTATTATATTTCATCTTATCATCATAGCAACCCATAGAACAAGTATACTGATAACCCCATTTAATAGATAAAAAAAATTTAAATAATTTGCCCCTGGATACCCAGTTGATAAGTGGTAGAACTGGAATTGAACCTGAAGCACACTGCCCTGAGAGTTCACACATTTAAAATTCTCTAAATCTCAGTGGTTAAGTGAAGTTCATAGCTAGTACCTTAAAAGAAGGTATCAACTGTTATCATGATTATGTTAATAAACTTTTACAATTTTGCTCATAGACGTTGGACAACATAATTCTACCTACAAATTTGGTAGGCAACCAATCGATTTATCTACACTGAAATCTCCTCGAATCTTTTGTGAATTAACGTAGGTTTTGAATGGCCATTAATAAAAACAGCAATCAAACCAATCCATAAAAAGCAGGTAAACTGAATGGCTTACTTTATAATTCAGGCTATAGTGTAGTCATTATATGACATTGTAATATTTGAAAATAAATTTAAATACATAAAAGTGCCAGTTTATAGATCTGTTCATTTTGACTCTCATTTTTTATCAATACATGAGACGGTTATTGAGCAGCCTGAACCTAGTATGTTCATAGTAAAGTTTTATGTGTCTTCAGTCACTTCTCTCTTACCTTGCTTTTAAAACATGTAATTACATTTTAAGCAAACCCTATAGCTTTCAGGTCATTTTCAGTCACTCACAATAATCTAATGCAGTTTAAAACATCAGTAATCACAGATATGGATGAGCCAGCTGTCTCAATACTATTCCCTCTTTCTGCCCCATCATCTCTCTTTAATCCCTGCTCAAATTGATGAGAAAAGAAAATCAGCGCACAGATTTCCAGAGAGATTCCCTCATTCACTCAAAAATATGTATTAATTACCATTTGCATGTACTGGGGATTTAACAGTCAACAAAACTGATAGAATTCCTGCTTTCATGTAATTTATATCCAAATGGGTAGAAACGATGTCAGGTGGTGATAGTGCTTAAAAGAAAAACTAAAACTGGAAAGACAATAGAAGTTCATGAGAAGTTATTCTCTAAAGTTTATCAGGAAAAGTCTTTATTAATAATGGTTGGATACAAGATGTGCCGATGCATTTATGAAAATCTGGAAGAACAAAAGAGGTCAGTACTTACCCTAAGATTTGTTTGTTGTGTTTGTTTTGTGGTGAATAGTAGTGCTATTTTCTGAGCTAAACAGCAGGTTGGAGGGATATCAATAGTTTAACATAACACATTTAAGTTTAAGGTGCCTTTTAGATAACCTGGTAGAATTACAAAGGTCCATACTATGCTGATGAACATAAATTGCATTTAAAATTTAGAAAGACACTATATTTAAAATATAGCAGGAGAATTGTTTTACGTGTTAAAACCTGTTTGATTTTTTTTCACAAGCATAAAGTAATTCAATAGAAAGGATGTTGGCGATAATTTATTAAGAGCAGACTTGCAATTACGCTAGTGTGTTAAATGCAGTCACCCTTATAGATGTGTGCAATTGACCAATATAATGTGCTGTTTGCTAGGTCATTCAGTTTAAAAGGGTTATAACAGCTCATCATTTTAGCAATCAAGAGGATCCTATAACAAATAAACATTTAGGAAAGGGATGAATTTTAACTAGTGAAAGCAAAAGGGAGTATGATTTTCTCAACCTTGAAACAACATCTACATTCTTCCCACATAAATAAAATATGAAATGTTAATCTCTTTTTCTCTTACACACTCTCTCTCTCTCTCTCTATGTGTGTGTGTGTGTGTGTGTATATATATATATCCATTGTCACCTCATTTCATCCAGTCTGAAAAGAATCTGTCTTTTCTCATGTTCAAGTAAATCCCACTACTTGTGCTTATGAAAAAGTTTCTTGCCTTTACTCCCTTATTCGTAAAATAGATTGCTGTCTTCCCCCTTCTTGTATTTTTAACTTTTTTTCCTCTCCCTCATCACTGTTTTTTCATATGCAACAAAATGTTTGTCTTTGCAAGCTTAAAAAATAGAAAATGTCCTTTGTTTCTGCAATTATAGCTTTTTTCTTCCTCCCACTGTGAAATTTTTGCTAAAAAGGGAATGTTTGTTACATTTATTTCAAATCGGGAGATCTCACATTCCAGTTACTTCTTACCACTCTGCCATCAGGCTTCTGCCTCTATGATTTTACTGACACTACTCTCTAAAAGGTGACCAGTGGGATTTCAATAAATTATTTTTTTCTTTCACGTTCCTTGGATTTCTTTAATTTATCTTTTCATAAAGTTATAATTCTTGGCTTTTCTCATTCCTTGGATCCTAAAACATCAATTTCTACTCTAAAATTCTAGTTCATTGTTTTTACTTTTCTAAGCATTTAATCTACTTTGGCAGTGTTTCTACTGATGTCCCTTAAAGGTTGAAATTTACCCGTTCCATTTGAAAACCTCCTCTGTTTCTCACTTCTCCCTTTCCCTTTCTCTTTCCCTCCTTGTTCCTCTATCTCTCCTCATTTTATTTGTTATAAAAATGATCATCCATCCTTATGAGGACAACTTCTGCTGTTGACTACTATATTTAGTCTAATGCAAGAGGTTCCTTCAGGGAAGGGTTATTACTCATCACTGCATCCCCAGAACACTACCTGATACTTAGTAAGTGCTCAAAAATGTTTATTAAACTAATCCGTATTTAATCCATAAATTCATCCTCTGAACTCTGTTCCTGCATATACAAGGGTATAGAGGATGGTTATAAATAGCTTCAAGTTACCTCATACACAACATAAAGAATAAAATCATCTTTCCCCAAATGTTTATCATTATTCACCCACACATTTAAATTCTATATCAGGGATGCAATTTAGATAGTCAACTCTCTCTTAAGCCCACAGATAATCAATCAGCCAGTCCTGTAAATTCTACCTTCTTATATACCTCATCTAACTCCTGCTCTCTACTTTCATGACTTCTGCCATAGTTTATACGCTCATCTCTCACCAAGACTTGTGAGTACAACTGGTCTGTTAATGGCACCCCCTAGTCCAATTCATCCTCCACATTGCAGCCAAAAACTCTATCTGAAATATAAACCTAAAAATTTGCTCCACTGAATTAAAATATGTAGTAAGCTCTATCCTACACGGTGACTATAACTAGTAACAAAGTATTATATGCATGGAAATTGCTGAGAGAGTAGATTTTGTGTTCTCACCACAAAAAAGACATATGTGAGGTAACATATAACTAATATAATTAGTTTGATTTTAGCCATTCAAACATTTTTAAACATTGGGTTGTACATTATCAATGCATATAGTTTTTATTTATTAATTGAAATAAATAAACAGAATAAAATGAAAAAGAATATTGCCTTCACCTGGTATTTTAAAAAGTAATACTAACAGCCTGTCATTTCCCCAAGTTTGGATATTTTCAAGGCTGAATTTATATGCAGATACTAAAACACATTTGTCAGCTAACTTTCAATGAGAAAAACAATGATCCTTAAATTATAAAGAAACTTATGTAAAGCAAACAACAACAATGAAATACAAACTCACAAACAACCTCATCTCAACTTACTTAATACCACAACAATAATAGTTGGGGACATTCCTGAGTCAACTCCTGTGGAGTACAACCAGATAGTTATACTTAGAGGGTTAAACTGTTACTGCGTATAACCCTTTTTCTGTCCTGAGTGCAGTTCAAAGTGTAGAGGAGAAACATTTTTTAAAAGGCTGAAGCTAGGGTGCTGCTTTCTTTGTACATAGAGTAAAAAATAAATGCTTTTGTCTGATTTTAAAAAATATATTTTATTTTATATTTTATTATTATTATTATTATTATTTGAGATGGAGTCTCGATCTGTCACCCAGACTGGACTGCAGTGTCACAATTTCAGCTCACTGAAACCTCTGCCTCCCAGGTTCAAGGGATTCTTCTGCTTCAGCCTTCTGAGTAGCTGGGACTACAGGCACGTGCCACCATGCCTGGCTAACTTTTGTGTTTTTAGTAGAGACGGAGTTTCACCATGTTGGGCAGGCTTGTCTCAAAATCCTGACCTCAAGTGATCCACCTGCCTCTGCCTCCCAAAGTGCTGGGATTACAAGCATGAGCCACCATGCCAAGCCTGATACATATTTTTTTCATTTGCAGACATTTATTGCTCAGGACAATGTCCAAACTCTTTGGTGGCATACATAGGACTGTCCAGAATTGGTTCCCTGTTTAGAGCTAATGTCTTACAATTTTACAAGCTTTCTTTCCTCCAGATCCTTTAAAACGTGTATTTCAGCCTAGTTTCTCAAAAAAAAATCAGACTCATAAAAATTAAGACGTTTTTAAACACGACAGTTTTCATCTTCTCTTCATACTGCCAATCTGACAATCCCTTCTTATTTTCATGACACAGTTCAAGTGTCATCTCCTCTGAGATGACGTTCTGAGACCCTACTTCACAGATAGGACTAAACACTTCCATATTTTTTTTATGACAGTTTTATTTACCTACCACCTGATCATTGACTGCAGATCCCTTAACAGTATTTTTACCTTATCTGCAACATGTTTTACTGGTTCTTATGCATCGTAAGTTATAGAATTTTTCAAATGGAGCTTGGCTTTTAATATTCGTTTTTGCTGTTTCAGGTCAGACAAGCAATACAGAGGGAAAAAATTCATGTGGACCACACAATACATTATAGAGAGAGTTTAGGCATAAACTCAAGTTGGTTTATTTTGTGTTAAATTCTTTAGGGTATTTTAGAAAGGTTGCATTTGATCAAAGTCTATGTCCCTGCCATGGCTTTGTGATTTGTCCTTGTTTACAACTCGTGGAAAAGTGAGATTCATTTTGTGAAGGAGGAAGAATTAAGAATATCTTGAGACTGGAGGTTCATCAAGAATAAAGGCAAGGTAGCCAGATTTAAAACAAAATTGTTACTATAAAGGTAGCACCCAGGGTAATTTCTGGAGGACATAAAAAGCTAGAGAGAATTAAGATGCATGTATGAACACACACACAGAAACACCATGCATGTGTGCGTACACACAGATACCAAGTATATAAATTGAAAATTTGGACAAACTGAAACTAAGAACCTACATTACAATTATGTATCTGGAGAAACTACAACTAATGCTCGTTTAAAAAAGTCAGATCACCAGCTTCTGGTGAGCCAAAAAAATATGTGATTGGTTTTGAATATCACTTTTTTTTTTGAGATGGAGTTTTGCTCTAGCTGCCCAGGCTGGAGTGCAATGGCACCATTTTGACTCTCTGCAAACTCCGCCTCCTGGGTTCAAGTGATTCTCCTGCCTCAACCTCCCAAGTAGCTGGGATTACAAGCATGTGCCACAACACCCAGCTAATTTTTGTATTTTTAGTAGAGATGAGGTTTCTCCATGTTGGTCAGGCTGGTTTTGAACACTCGACCTCAGGTGATCCACCCACCTCGGCCTCCCAAAGTGCTGGGATTACAGGTGTGAGTCACTGTGCCTGGCTTTGAATATAACTTTTTAATAAACCATGAGTCAGGGCACAGTGGCTCACACCTATAATCCCAGCACTTTGGAAGGCAATGAGGGTGGATTACAAGGTCAAGAGATCAAGATGATCCTGGCAGACATGGTGAAACCCCATCTCTACTAAAAATGCAAAAATTAGCTAGGCATGGTGTAGTCGCCTATGATGTAGTCGATACATACTCGCCTGTAGTCCCAGCTACTTGGGAGGCTGAGGCAGGAGAATCTCTTGAACCCAGGTTGCAGAAGTTGCAGTGAGCTGAGATCTTGCCACTGCACTCCAGCCTGGTGACAGAGTGAGACTCTGTCTCAAAAAAGAAAAAACAAAACAAAACAAAACAAAAAAAAAACAATGAAAGCTCACCAATAAATGCTATTTAAAAGTTGTTTCAGATAATTAAATATTAGTATTCAAGAATTGTTTTTTAGAACAGCTTTGGAATTATCATTGAAGTGCTGCCTAGAGAATTCTAAGGTGAGAAGGTCACAGTAATTGGTGCAGATTAATTAAACTGATAATCTGCCTGTACAAGTATGGTTGCAGGATGTGGTTTGGCTCTGGGGTCCTCATCCAAATCTCATCTTATATTGTAATCTCCATAATCCCCATGTATTGAGGGAGGGACCTGGTAGGAGGTGATTGGATGATGGGGACGGTTTCCTCCATGCTGTTTTCATGATAGTGAGTGAGTTCTAATGAGATCTGATGGTTTTATAAGTATCTTAGAGTTCCACCTTCAGACACTCTCTCCCTCCTGCTGCTTTGTGAAGAAGGTACCTGCTTCCCCTTCTGCCATGATTGTAAGTTTCCTGAGGCCTCTTTAGGCATGTGTAACTGTGAGTCAATTAAAACCTCTTTCCATTATAGATTACCCAGTCTTGGGTAGTTCTCTGTAGCAGTGTGAAAACTGACTAATATAGGAAAATGGTACTGCAGAGACTGGGGTACTGCTAAAAAGATAACCTGAAAATGTGGGAGCAACTTTGGAACCGGGTAACAAGCAGAAGCTGGAACAGTTTGGAGGGCTCAGAAGATGACAGGAAGATGTGGGAAAATTTGGAGCTTCCTAGAGACTTGTTGAATGGTTGTGACCAAAATACTGATGGAGATATGGACAATGAAGTCCATACTGAGGTGCTTTCAGATGGAGATGAGGAACTTCTTGGGAACTGCAGTGAAGATCATTCTTGCTATGCTTTAGCAAAGAGACTGGCAGCATTTTGCCCCTGCCCTAGAGATCTTTGGAACTTCCAACTTGAGAGAAATTATTTGAAATTAGAACTTATGTTTAAAAGAGAAACAGAACATAAAAGTTTGAAAAATTTGAAGGCTGATCATGTGGTAGAAAAAAAGAAAAAAAAATTTTTTTGGGGAAGAAATTCAAGCCAGCTGCAGAAATTTGCATGAGTAACAAGGACTCCAATGTTAATCACCAATACAATGGGGAAAATGTCTCCAGGACATGTCAGAGGCATTCACAGCAGCCCCTCCCATCACAGACTTGGAGGCCTAGGAGGGGAAAGTAATTTCATGGACGTGGCCCCAGGCTCTATAGCTTTGTGAAGTTTTGGGACTTGGTGCCCTGCATCCCAGTTGCTCTAGTTCCAGACATGGCCAAAAGGGGCCAAAGTATAGCTTGGGCTATTGCTTCAGAGGGTACAAGCCTCAAGCCTTGGCAGCTTTCATATGGTATCGGGCCTGCAGGTGTGCAGAAGTCAAGCATTGAAGTTTGGGAACTTTTGCCTGTATTTCAGAGGATGTAAGAAAACACCTGGATGTCCAGGCAGAAATTTGCCACAGGGGTGGAGGCACAGATAAAGCCTCTACTAGAGCAGTGTGGAAGGCAAATGTGAGGTTGGAGCCCCCACACAGAGTCCCCACTGGAGCACTGCCTAATGGAACTGTGAGAAGAGGGCCACCATCCTCCAGAACTCAAAATGGTAGATCCACTGACAGATCACGCTGTGTGCCTGGAAAGGCCACAAGTTCACAACACCAGCTGTGAACATAGGCAGAAGGGCTGTACCCTGCAAAGCCAAGAGGGTGGAGCAGTCCAAGAACATGAGAGCTCACTCCTTTCATCACCATGCCCTGGGTGTGAGATGTAAAGTTAAATGAGACTACTTTGGAGCTTTAAGATGTAATGACTGCCCCACTGGATTTCAGACTTGCATGGGGTCAACAGCCACATTGTTTTGGCCAATTTCTCCCATATGGAATGGGAGCATTTATCCAATGCCTGTACTCCCATTGTGTCTTGGAAATAACTAACTGGATTTTTATTTCACAGGCTCCTATGCAGAAGGGACTTGCCTTATCTCAGATAAGATTTTGGACTTGGATTTTGGGTTAATGCTGAAATGAGTTAAGACTTTGGGGGACTGTTGGGAAGGCATGCTTGATTTTGAAACATTAAAAGGATGTGAGATCTGAGAGGGGCCAAGGGTGAAATGATGTGTTTTGGCTCTGTGTCTCTACCCAAATATTGTCTCAAATTGTAATCCCCATAGTCTCCAACTGTCAAGGGAGGGACCTGGTAGGAGGTGATTTAAATATGGGGGCAGTTTCCTCCATGCTTTTCTTGTGATGATGAGTGAGTTCTCACAAGATCTTACTTTTTGTAAGTGTTTGACAGTTCCTCCTTCACACACTCTCTCTCCTTTCACCTTGTGAAGAAGGTGCCTGCTTCTTCTTCTACCTTGATTATAAGTTTCTTGAGGCCTCCCCAGCCACATGGAGCTATGAGTCCATTAAAATTCTTTCCTTTATAAATTATCCAGTCTTGGGTAGTTCTTTATAGCAGTGTGAAAATGGACTGATACACTGCATTTATATCGTACATAGTTATACTAAGAGGTAAAAGCAATTATTTCTTTTTATTTTCTCTGTAATATAGTTCAGTATCTGTAGGAGGGCATATTCTTAAAGAGCATTTTTTAGACAGAGGGAAAGAAAATCATCATTTAAAATGATTTATTAATGTTAAAGTACATATTCACTTAATTAAAGAACATGAAAAAGAATTACAAGCTACTAAAAGTTAAATATTATTGAAATTATTAGAAAACAAAATAAAAATCAGTTAACCATTGTTAGTTTGGGGTAAAAACATTACACCTTGTGGAAAAGTATAATGTTTAAATTAAATTATGAAAATTTATTTTTTTTTCATTTCTTTTGTTTGTTTGTTTGTTTAGTATACTTTAAGTTCTAGGGTACATGTACTCAACATGCAGGTTTGTTACATATGTATACTTGTGCCATGTTGGTGTGCTGCACCCATTAACTCATCATTTACATTAGGTATATCTCCTAATGCTATCCCTCCCCTCTTCCCCCTCCCCACCATAGGACCCAGTGTGTGATGTTCCCCTTCCCG
>NW_012107664.1:447568-449704 GCF_000951045.1 Mandrillus leucophaeus
CTGCCACCTTGCACTTAGATCTCAGACTTCTGTGCTAGCAATGAGGGAGGCTCTGTGGGCATGGGACCCTCCGGGCCAGGTATGGGATATAATGCCTTGGTGTACCATTTGCTAAGACCCTTGGTAAAGCACAGTATTAGGGTGGGAGTTACCCAATTTTCCAGATGTTGTGTGTTTCAATTTCCTTTGGCTAGGAAAAGGAATTCCTTTCCCCCTTGCACATCCCAGGAGGGGCAATGCCTCGCCCTGCTTCAGCTCTCACTGGTTGGGCTATACCCGCAGACCAGCACCAACTGTCCGACACGCCCCAGTGAGACAAACCCCGTACCTCTGTTGAAAATGCAGAAATCATCCGTCTTCTGTGTTGCTGACACTGGGAGCTGGAGACTGGAGCTGTTCCTATTCGGCCATCTTGGGCACGTCCCCCGAAAATTTAATTTATATTTCAAGTCAGAATATAGTGTTTTTCACTCTATGCCTAATATATAGTTTCCTGTCCTTCAAATTATATTAATGCCATTCAAAGTCCAAAATAATATCATACAGAACTAGCACATTTATGGGAGAATATAAAGTAGAAAAATACTTTTTATTTTATTTTCTTTTATTCTCTAGAGAATATAAAATAGAAAAGTACTTATTCTTTTATTTTTCAGATCATATGGTCTTTCAAAAAGAAATATTTGTTGTACCGGGATATTTTAATTAGCATATTTGTGTTAGGTTTCTCATCCTTCTAAATTTTTACGACATTTAAGTTTTTATTTCAGAAGAACATATTAACCTCCCAATGCCTGTTCTATTCATGTTACCACAAAAGAAAAGGAAAACACTGTTCCAAAAGATGCATTGAGTTCAGATCTCCCTGCTGTTTTCTTTGTGATATTTTAATTTATCCTTCCCTCTGAACTGCTTTTAAAAGTTCTCTCTCTGTCTCTGTTTCTCCCTCTGGCTCTGATCTTGCCCTTTTTCAGTCCCAGAATTCAAATGTACATTTTTCCTACCTCTGATTCAGCCTAAGAAGGACCCTGAGGAAGATGCTTTCTCAGATCTGCAAATCTGCGGAACCATTTATCTGCTGTCATTTTCCAACTTTCAGTTATAGATCTTTTTTTTTTCTTTCTGTTAGTTTTCTCATGCAGCACATAAAGTTTTGTTTCTTACCAAATAAATCAAATTTTGCATCAATACAGTCTTACATCTAATGTAGTTCAATTCCTGTAAGGGTGAGTAGTCAAAGTTACCACTAAGTACATCAACAGTTCTCTTTGCAGCATCCACCCTGACAACTGTGATTCTCTCTCCTCTCTTCAACTGACTATTTTAAACTCGTTTTAACATGTTCTTGCTCACTCACGTAAATTCATTAAAGGATTACTGTCCCCTTCCCAGACTTTTCATTTGGGCAGACATTCGGCATCCACATTCATGATGTTATATTTCATGTTGTTTCTTTTGGTTTCTTAGTAGCTTAAAATAATAAAACAAAAATATTTTGAGTATTGGCCTCTAACATACATATTTCGATCTCAATTATCCAAGGTAATAGCCCACATGAAAAAAAGGGATGTAGTTTACAAAAGAATCCTAGCTTCTTGATTTAAAACTGCAATTAATTAACATTAGCCAGGTTTTTGTTTCCTCAAGAGACGTGAAACAAGAACCAGCTGAATAATTAAGTTCCTCAGAATAAAATTTATGAAATTTCAGGCTCTACAAATGGTGTATTTTAAAACTTATTTTGGATATACCTCAAAATGCTACTGTTAGTATCTATAATTGGAAGTTAAAATGGTTTTATAAATATTGCTTTTGAGTCACTATGTAGAAATATGAAAACATAAATTAACTGGCAAGTGAGTAATATTCAGAGATTGGAGGAGAGAGTATGTGCTGCCTGTAGAGGTCAATAAAGGGAGAATAAATACAACCGCTGTAATTGTTTTTTAAATGCTTCCCCACAAGGATGGAGATTGAGAATATTCAAATTTTAGAACAGAGGCAGCTTTCTTCTCTAATTTGAGACTGATCAAACATACATACACCTGTTGAAGGTTTGTTTTTTACTTTAAAATAGTTTGGCTTTCCATATAGTAGACAATTTTTTGAAATCTCACAAGTCAATATGTAGTATAA
>NW_012107664.1:449754-452704 GCF_000951045.1 Mandrillus leucophaeus
ACATCATCACACAACTTCTATCATATTTAAACTTTCCATCATCAGCAAAAATTGCATCACTGCCCACTAAAAATAGGCAATATAGGAGAGGCAAACTTTAAAATAGTTTGGCTTTCCATATAGTAGACAATTTTTTGAAATCTCACAAGTCAATATGTAGTATAACGATCTCTAATGGATATTAAATAGACATTTATGTGTGGAGTTCCTGAACCATTCTGTTAATGGCAATAGGGATTGGGAATTTTACAATTTTGTGTATTGATCAAATAATTGATTCCACCAGCTTTCATTTTTTTGATGTAAAATGTTGAGAAAAGTTTGAGTTGCTTTTTTTTTAAACTGGTGTCCTTGCTGAAAGAAATATACTTAGGACAAAAGCCAAAATAGACAAATGGGATCTAATTAAATGAAAGAGTTTCTGTGCAGCCAAAGAAACTATCATCAGAGTGAACAGGCAACCTACAGAATGGGAGAAAATTTTTGCAATCTACCCATCTGACAAAGGGCTAATATCTGTAAACTACAAAAAAACTTAAACAAATTTGCAAGAAAAATACAAACAACCCCATCAAAAAGTGGGCAAAGGATTTGAACAAACACTTCTCAAAAGAAGACATTTATGCAACCAACAGACATATGAAAAAGTGCTCATCACCACTGGTCATCAGAGAAATGTAAATCAAATCACAATGAGATACCATTTCATTCCAGTTAGAATGGTGATCATTAATAAGTCAGGAGAAAACAGATGCTGGAGAGGATGTGGAGAAATAGGAATGCTTTTACACTGTTGCTGTGAGTGTAAATTAGTTCAAGCATTGTGGAAGACAGTGTGGCAATTCCTCAAGGATTTATAAATAGAAATACCATTTGACCCAGGAATCCCATTACTGGGCATATACCCAAAGGATTATAAATCATTCTATGATAAAGACACATGCACACATATGTTTATTGCAGCACTGTTCACAATAGCAAAGACTTAGAACCAACCCACATGTCCATCAATGATAGACTGGATTAAGAAATTGTGGCACATATACACCATGGAATACTATGCAGCCATAAAAAAGGATGAGTTCATGTCCTTTGAAGTGACATAGATGAAGCTGGAAACCATCATTATAAGCAAACTATCACAAGAACAGAAAGTCAAACATGTTCTCACTCATAGGTGGGAGTTGAACAACGAGAATACATGGACACAGGGCAGGGAACATCACACACCAGGGCTGACTAGGGGGCAGGGGGCTGGAGGAGGGACAGCATTAGGAGAAATACCGAATGTAAATGATGAGTTGATGCGTGCAGCAAACCAACATGGCAAATTTATACCTATGCAACAAACCTGCACGTTCTACACATTGTGCACATGTACCCTAGAACTTAAAGTATAAAATAAATAAATAAATAAATAAATAAATAATAAAGAGTTCAGGCCTGTCACAGTGGCTCACACCTGTAATCCCAGTACTTCTGGAGGCCCACGCTTCCCAAGTGTTGGGATTACAGAAGGGAACCACCACGCCCAGCCAGTAATCATTATTAAAAGAGGTTGTTTAATTAATCTTCTGGTCTTCCCTTTTGGTGCTAAAATGCTAAAGTAGCATGGCTTTTTTATATCAATACTTTCAAATTGTATTTTATTGCTCAACGTTTCAATCGATATTTTTAGTTACCAAAAAAAAAAAAAAAATAATAAGCCAGAATAAGACCTTGTTGTATTAGGAAAATAAGATTGCATTAAAGGACATAAGGTAGATTGTAGAATCTCTGGAATGACTAGAGAGTTGGGCTCCTAAATTATGCAGAAATCTCTGGAATGACTAGAGAGTTGGGCTCCTAACTTATGCAGCCAGAATCCCTGTAGGCATTTTTGAGGATGTTCTGGCAAGAACCTCACAGCTACTACTGATGGGCACCTCACCATAATGTACACGGACTCTCCATCTTGCACATACGAAGCTGGAGGCACAGCTGTTATTCATACTGGTGGAGCATGGCAGCTCATTTACAGGTGTCCGTATGAAGCTACATTTCTATGTTATCATACTCTCAAAGCCAGGGGTTCCTCACCTATCCACTTACTTTTATCACATCACAGGTTATGCAGGTGCTTGCTTATGCTGAAGCTTTGAAGACAGCCTAGAAAACATTTTTGTGGTGTTATTTTCACTGTGATAAGTTGGGACACACATTATAAAAAATGATTTTAAAAATGAGAAGGATGTTCAAAGATGATCAGCCACACATGCCTGTGGAGCTAATCCTTGCAGCCTTCACATCATCACACAACTTCTATCATATTTAAACTTTCCATCATCAGCAAAAATTGCATCACTGCCCACTAAAAATAGGCAATATAGGAGAGGCAAATGTCTACCTCTACCCTCTACTTCTTTGTTTCAGCTAAGCCTGAGAATTAAATTGACATAAGACAGATTCCCAGGAGAAAGGCATCCAAATTTATGTAAGTTTTGAGTGACATAGGAGCCCTCATAAGGAGGAAGTGAAGGCCCAAAGAGCTGTCAAAGTCTTAATGCTTTTATGCTAGATTGAACAAGGAATATTTTAAAAAGTAACTAAATAATGTGGGAGGTCAAAGGAAGATAAGAATTATTTTAACAAGGTCTGTTTGTACAGGATTCTCTTGGTCGTGACTCCCCATCAAAAAACTTATTATTTTCTCCGGTAGAAGGGAGGCATCTTTCACATGGGGGTTCTAATCTTCTGTTTTCAGAAAGAAAAGGAAATAATTAGAATTCCCTTGTTACATCTGCTGTTTTTTCAAGTGTCTTTAGCCCAAAATAATCCTTACGCAAGAGTGGCATGTTTTAGGTAGCATATTCTGCCACTTTTCGGTAACTTTCCTTTATTAAATGGTAAACCTCCCTCTACACATACCAAACAGCACAAATCAATGTCTAATCTCTGACTGTAATCACTT
>NW_012107664.1:454669-456327 GCF_000951045.1 Mandrillus leucophaeus
TTGGTTTTCTATCCTGGGAAATTTACAAAGGTTAACTTTCCCAAGGTATTTGAGTCTTTTATTCTTGTTAAACACATATTTGACAAATATGTCTAAGATGGATAGATAGATAGATAGATAGATAGATAGATAGATAGATAGATAGGTAGATAGATAGATAGTATATCATTCATGTGGGTTGGGTCATAATGCAAGTCATTTGAAAACCTACATAATAAATAAAAACAGGTTAAAATATCAAAGCATTCCATAAAGATCCCCTCACAGAGTCAAAGGATCTAAGCAAAACTAACACTGTGCTAGTAAGTTCTAGAAAAGAACTTATTAAATTAAGAGTTGAAAAGGAAAGACTGTAAAATGGACTGACTTGATCCAGATGCTAGCTCCACCATGCTCCAGCTTTGTGAGTGTGAGCAAGCTACACAAATTCTCCATGCTCAACTTTCTTCATGTGTTCAACGTAGATAATAATGGCACTCTCTCTTGCAGGGTTGATTGAGGATTAAGTGAATTAATACATTTAAAACACTTTCACATGTACTATGGGTTTGCCCTTAATATGAACACAGACATTTTAGCCACTTAAGATTGCAATTTCTAGGTAATGCATTATTTTATGCCAAATTGTAAATGCATTGCAAAGCAAATTTACTTAAATATCAGGAAACGAGATGAAGGTGAGGCTCCTGGCAGTTTGGGAAAAGAGAAACTGTGGTAGATGAACATAATAGAAGGGTAAGATTCAGGATATGTGACTATGGTAAGAGGAAAAGGAATCTGATAGAGCTCTATGATGCATGTAAATATGAACCTGAGTGAAAACCCTTTTTATGGCTTCATGTCATGCTAATATTCATGTTGTGAGCTTCAGGCACTTTGTCAATGGGATCCAATCCCTAAATCATTCTATTACCAAGGCTATAGTCACAGCTTCTCCTGCTAAAACTACACGTTTATGATAGTTTATCCCTGCCCTTTGCAGCACACTGTTAATGGGATCAATTCTTCATGTCAGGCAATACTTTTAGGTTTTTTTAAAAGGATGTCAATCCATCTAAGTTTTATACCCGTGTAAGTCTACAAAAATTTATAACTCTTTTCCTCTTATACTTTACAACTTTATAGCAACACTACAAAGAAATTAAATGACAGAGAGAGAGACAACTGAATTACAGGAAAACTGGAGGTTAAGGTTCAGCCTTTGTAAAATAAATCACTGCCAATGTTTAATTTATATTACTTCACTGTCTGGCACAACATAATGTGTGGATTATTATTTTATAGAAAATAATTCTTAAAATGTATTTTACATTGAATTAGTCTCATTGACTAAAAAGTCCCAAATAACGTCACTATATCAGGTGCATAGCAGTAAAGACAAGATGACATAGCTAAGAGACTCTTCTTTTTAAATTATCATCTATTTTCTTTTAAAAAAATTTGTTTTAATTGATTATACTTTAAGTTCTAGGGCACATGCGCACAATGTGCAGGTTTGTTACATATGTATACATGTGCCATGTTGCTGTACTATACCCATTACCTCATCATTTACATTAGGTATATCTCCTAATGCTATCCCTCCCCCTATCCCCTCTGCACAATAGGACCTGATGTGTGATGTCCCCCTTCCTGTGTCCAAGAGATCTCATTGTTCA
>NW_012107664.1:458315-463044 GCF_000951045.1 Mandrillus leucophaeus
TCTTCTGCTGCCCTGTTGGAGATGTGCACAAGCATGCGGACTCCCATCAACTTGCCACTGCCTTTGCAAAACACTTTTGATGAGCACCATCCATTTGAGTATTGTTGCCAGCAGACTGAGAACACCTCTGATCAACTAGCACAGCAGGTGCTTAACCTCCAGAGACCAGATAACAAAGCAGTGGACCAAGTCCTAGCCCTGCAAAAGTTACAGCATGCAGCCCAGGAGTCCCAGCACTTTCCCAATGAGATTATCAACAACTGAAGCCAACCAACTAAACCCAACTTACACCACAGTCAAATCCTCAAGGGCATCAAAAAATATAGAAACAAAAAGTGCCATATTCAAACATTAAAGGATATTCCAACATTAAAGCCCACCTAGATGAGAAATAACCAGTGCAAGAATTACAGTAACTCTTAATGCCAGGTTGTCTTCTTACCTCCAAATGCCTCCACTAGCAGCCAAGCAAAGGTTCTTAATCAAACTGAAATGGCAGACATAGAATTTAGAATCTGACTGGCAATGAAGATCATTAAGATTCAGTAGAAAGTTGAAACACAATCAGAGGAATCTAAAGAATCCTATAAAATGATACAAGTGATGAAAGAAGAAATAGCCATTTTAAGAAAGAACCAAACTACTCTAAAGCTGAAAACTCACTACAAGAACTTCATAATACGGTCAGAAATATTAACAGTAGAATAGACCAAGTTCTGAGAAAAGAATCTCAGAACTTACAGACTGGTTCCTTGAATCAACTCAATCAAACAAAAACAAACAAAAGAATTTGAAAAATGAAGAAAACCCCTGAGAAATACGAGATTATGTAAGGAAATCAAACTTATGACTCATTGCCATTACAGCAAGATAAGGGGAGAAAGCAAGCTATTTTGGAAATATATTTGAGACTATTGTCCAGGAAAATTTCCATAGCCTAACTAGAGAGGTTGATAAGCAAATTTAGGAAATTCAGAGAACCCCAACAATATTCTATACAAGATGACCATCCTCACGGCATAATCATCAGAATCTCCAAGGTCAATGTGAAAGAAATAAGTATAAAAGGCAACTAGAGATAAGGGCAATATCACATACAAAAGGAACCTCATCAAGCTAACAGTAGATATTTCAGCAGAAACCTTACATGCCAGAAGAGAGTGAGGGCCTACATTCAGTATCCTTAAAGAAAAAATTTTCCAACTACAAATTTTATTTCCAGACAAGCTAAACATTATAAGTGAAGGAGAAATACAGTCCTTTTCTGACAAACAAATACTAAGGAAACTCATTACCAGAACACCCCCTATACAAGAGGTATTTAAGGAAGTGCTAAACATGGAAACAAAAGACTGTTACCTGACTGAGCACAGCGGCTCACTCCTGTAATCACAGTACCTTGGGAGACCAAGGCAGGTGGATTCCTTGAGGTCAGGAGTTCGAGACCAGCCTTGCCAACATGGTGAAATCCTGTCTCTACTAAAAAAATACAAAAATTAGCTAGGTCTGGTGGCATGCACCTGTAATCCCAGCTACTTGGGAGACTGAGGCAGGATAATTGCTTGAACCTGGGAGGCGGAGGTTGCAGTGAGGTTGGATCATGCCACTGTACTCCAGGCTGGGCGACAGAGCAAGACTTCTGTCTGAAAGAAAAGGAAAAGAAAGACTATTATCTGCCAGCACACACACACACACACACACACACACACACACACCCCAAAGTACATAGTCCACTGACACTCTAAAGCAACTATACAATCAAGTTCACATAACAATCAGCTAACAACATGACAGAATCAAATTCTCACATATCAATATTCACTTTTAAAGTAAACGGACTAAATGTCTGTTAAAAGGCATAGAGTTCCAAATTGGATAAAGTAGCAAAACTCAACTGTTTCCTATCTTCAAGAAACCCATCTCATATGCAATGACACCCATAGGCTCAAAGTAAAAGCAAGGGAAAAGATCTATCAAGCAAACAGAAAACATGCAAGAATGAGGGTTGCTATTTTTATTTCAGTGAAACAAACTTTAAGCCAACAATGATCAAAAAGGACAAATAAGGGCATTACATAATGATAAAGGGTTCGATTCAACATAATGATCCTAAATATATATGCCCCAAGTCAGGAGCAGCAGATTAATAAAATAATTTTTAGAGACTTAAAAGAGACTTAGATAATAACACAATAAGAGTGGGAGCCTTCAACATCCCACTGACAGTATTAGATCATCAAGGCAAAAAACTAGCAAAGATATTTGAGACCTAAACTGAACACTTGACCAAATAGACCTAACAGACATCTACAGAATATGCCACAGAACAAGAGAATATACATTCTTCCCATGTGCACATAGCCAATACTCTAGAATCAACCAAATGCTCAGTCATAAGGCAATTTTCAAGAAATACACATACAAAAAAAACCCCAAAATTATACCAATAACACTCTTGGACAATGCACAATAACAATAAAAATCAATACCAAGAAGATCTCTCAAAACAATACAATTAGATGGAAATGTAGAAACCTGCTCCTGAATGAATTTTGAGTAAATGACAAAATTAAGGCAGAAATTAAGAAATTCTTTAACAATAATGAAAACAAAGATATAACATACCGGAATATTTGAGACACAGGTAAAGCAGTGGTAGAAGAAAAGTTTATAGTGCTAAGTGCCTACATCAAAACATTAGAAAGATCTCAAATTAATAACCTAACATCACAATTAGGGGAAGAAGTAAAGCAAGAGCAAATCAACCCCAAAGATAGCAGAAGAAAAGAAATATCCAATATCAGAGCAGAATTGAATAAAATTTAGATGTGAAAATCCTTTCAAAAATCAATGAAACCAAAAGTTGCTTCTCTGAAAGAATAAATAACATGAATAGACCACTATTTAGACTAATAAAGAAAAAGAAGAGAGAAGATCCAAAACACAATCAGAAATGACAAATGTGACCTTACTGCCAACCCCGTAGAAATACAAAAAACTCTCAGATACTATTATAAATACCTCTATGCAAACAAACTAGAAAATCTAGGCAAAATAAATACATTTCTGGAAACATGCAACCTCACAAGATTGAACCAGGAAGAAACTAAACACCTGAATAGACCAATATGAGTTCTGAAATTGAATAAGTAATATAAAACCTACCAACCAGAAAAAGCCCTAGACTAAATAGATTTGCAGCCAAATTCTTCCAGATGTAGAAAAAAGAGATGGCACCAATCCTGAAACTATAGCAAAAAATTCTGGAGGAGAGACTCCTCTGTAACTCATTCAAAGAGTCAGCATCATTCTGCTACCAAAAGCTGGCAGAGACACAACAAACAAAGAAAAAATTTAGCCCAATGTTCCTGATGAACACAGATGCAAAAATCTTCAGGAAAATACTAGCAAACTAAATCCAGCAGCATGTCAAAATCTAATACACCAGGATCAAATAGATTTTATTCTTGGGATGCAAGTTTTGTTCAACATATGCACATAGGCTTTTAAAAAATTTTAACATCATTTCCTGTTAAAATCCCTCAACAAACTAAGCACTTAAGTAACATACATCAAAATAAAATGATTCATCTATGACAAACCCACAGCCAATATCACACTGAACAAATAAAAGCTGGAAGCATTCCTGTATTGGTCTCTTTTCACACTACTATAAAGAACTACCTGAGACTGGGCAATTTATAAAGAAAAGAGGTTTAATTCAGTCACAGTTCTGCATAGCTGGGAAGGGCTTAGGAAGCTTAGCAATCATGGCAGAAAGGGAAGCAAGGCATGACTTACATGGTGGCAGGAGAGAGAGAGAGAAAAAAAGAGAGAGTGAGCGAGCAAGGGGGGATGTGCCACAGTTTTAAACCACCAGATCTCAAGAGAACTCACTGTCACAGTAATAGCATTGGGGAAACTGTCCCCATGATCTAATCACCTTTCACCAGATCCCTCCCCTAAAATGTGGGAATTACAATTTGAGATGAAATTTGAGTGGTGACACAGAGGCAAACCCCTGACCCCACCCAAATCTCATGTACTTCTCATATTTCAAAATCAATCATGTCTTCCCAATATTCCTCCAAAGTCTTAACTCATTCCAGCATTAACTCAAAAGTCCATGCCCCAAGTCCCATCTGAGAGAACGTAAGTCCCTTTCATCTATGAGCCTGTAAAATAAACGAAAAACTAGTTACTTCCAAGATAAAATGGGGTTCAGGCATTGGATAAATGCTCCCATTCCAAATGGGAGAAGTTGATGAAAACTAAGGGGCTACAGGCCCCATGTAAATCTGAAATCCAGCAGAGCAGCTATTAAATCATAAACTCCAAAATAATCTCCTTTGACTCCATGTCTCACATCCAGGGCATGATGATGCAAGATATGGGCTCCCAGGGGACTTTACTCTGTAGCTCCACCCCTGTGGCACTTCAGAGTACAGCCTCTGTTGCTGCTTTTATGAGCTGATGTTGAGTGACTGCAACTTTTCCAGGTGCACAATGCAGGCTGTTGGTGGATCTACCATTATGGAGTCTGGAGGACAGTGGCCCTCTTCTTACAGCTCCACTAGATAGTGCCCCAGTGGGGACTCTGTGTGAGGGCTTCAACCGCATGTTTCCCTTTTGCATTGCACTAGTAAAGGCTCTCCATGAGGGCTCCATCCCTGCTGCAGACTTCTGCCTAAACATCCAGGTGTTATGCTAATTTCTGCAGATGGCTTGA
>NW_012107664.1:463094-472200 GCF_000951045.1 Mandrillus leucophaeus
CTTTCAAAAATCAATGAAACCAAAAGTTGCTTCTCTGAAAGAATAAATAACATGAATAGACCACTATTTAGACTAATAAAGAAAAAGAAGAGAGAAGATCCAAAACACAATCAGAAATGACAAATGTGACCTTACTGCCAACCCCGTAGAAATACAAAAAACTCTCAGATACTATTATAAATACCTCTATGCAAACAAACTAGAAAATCTAGGCAAAATAAATACATTTCTGGAAACATGCAACCTCACAAGATTGAACCAGGAAGAAACTAAACACCTGAATAGACCAATATGAGTTCTGAAATTGAATAAGTAATATAAAACCTACCAACCAGAAAAAGCCCTAGACTAAATAGATTTGCAGCCAAATTCTTCCAGATGTAGAAAAAAGAGATGGCACCAATCCTGAAACTATAGCAAAAAATTCTGGAGGAGAGACTCCTCTGTAACTCATTCAAAGAGTCAGCATCATTCTGCTACCAAAAGCTGGCAGAGACACAACAAACAAAGAAAAAATTTAGCCCAATGTTCCTGATGAACACAGATGCAAAAATCTTCAGGAAAATACTAGCAAACTAAATCCAGCAGCATGTCAAAATCTAATACACCAGGATCAAATAGATTTTATTCTTGGGATGCAAGTTTTGTTCAACATATGCACATAGGCTTTTAAAAAATTTTAACATCATTTCCTGTTAAAATCCCTCAACAAACTAAGCACTTAAGTAACATACATCAAAATAAAATGATTCATCTATGACAAACCCACAGCCAATATCACACTGAACAAATAAAAGCTGGAAGCATTCCTGTATTGGTCTCTTTTCACACTACTATAAAGAACTACCTGAGACTGGGCAATTTATAAAGAAAAGAGGTTTAATTCAGTCACAGTTCTGCATAGCTGGGAAGGGCTTAGGAAGCTTAGCAATCATGGCAGAAAGGGAAGCAAGGCATGACTTACATGGTGGCAGGAGAGAGAGAGAGAAAAAAAGAGAGAGTGAGCGAGCAAGGGGGGATGTGCCACAGTTTTAAACCACCAGATCTCAAGAGAACTCACTGTCACAGTAATAGCATTGGGGAAACTGTCCCCATGATCTAATCACCTTTCACCAGATCCCTCCCCTAAAATGTGGGAATTACAATTTGAGATGAAATTTGAGTGGTGACACAGAGGCAAACCCCTGACCCCACCCAAATCTCATGTACTTCTCATATTTCAAAATCAATCATGTCTTCCCAATATTCCTCCAAAGTCTTAACTCATTCCAGCATTAACTCAAAAGTCCATGCCCCAAGTCCCATCTGAGAGAACGTAAGTCCCTTTCATCTATGAGCCTGTAAAATAAACGAAAAACTAGTTACTTCCAAGATAAAATGGGGTTCAGGCATTGGATAAATGCTCCCATTCCAAATGGGAGAAGTTGATGAAAACTAAGGGGCTACAGGCCCCATGTAAATCTGAAATCCAGCAGAGCAGCTATTAAATCATAAACTCCAAAATAATCTCCTTTGACTCCATGTCTCACATCCAGGGCATGATGATGCAAGATATGGGCTCCCAGGGGACTTTACTCTGTAGCTCCACCCCTGTGGCACTTCAGAGTACAGCCTCTGTTGCTGCTTTTATGAGCTGATGTTGAGTGACTGCAACTTTTCCAGGTGCACAATGCAGGCTGTTGGTGGATCTACCATTATGGAGTCTGGAGGACAGTGGCCCTCTTCTTACAGCTCCACTAGATAGTGCCCCAGTGGGGACTCTGTGTGAGGGCTTCAACCGCATGTTTCCCTTTTGCATTGCACTAGTAAAGGCTCTCCATGAGGGCTCCATCCCTGCTGCAGACTTCTGCCTAAACATCCAGGTGTTATGCTAATTTCTGCAGATGGCTTGAATTTCTCCCCAGAAAATGGTTCTTTCTTTCTACAATATGGTCAGGATGCAAATTTCCCAAATTTTTATACCCGACTTCTCTTTTAAACATAAGTTCCAATTTCAGACCATCTCTTTGCATATAGTCATATGCATTTAGAAACAGTTATGTTACTTCTTGAATCTTTGCTGCTTAGAAATATCTTTCATGAGATACCCTGATTCATCTTTCTAAAGTTCAAAGTTCCATAGATCTCTATAGCAGGGGCACAATGCCATCAGTCTCTTTACTAAAGCACAACAAGAGTGACCTTTCCTCTAGTTCTTAATAAGATCCTCATCTCCATCTGAGACTACCTCAGCATGGGTCTCATTTTCCATATTACTAACAGCATTTTGGTCAAAACCATTCAACAAGTCGTAGGTAGTTACAAACTTTCCCACATATTCCTGTCTTCTTCTGAGCCCTCCATACTGTTCTAACCTCTGCCCATTACCCAGTTACAAAGTTGCTACCACATTTTCACATATCTTTATAGCAATGCCTCACTCTTGGTACCAATTTTTTGTATTAGTCTGTTTTTACATGCTATAGAGAACTACTTGAGATTGGGTAATTTATAAGTAATAGAAGTTTAACTGAGTCACAATTCTGCATGGCTGGAGAGGCCTTAGGAAACTTACAATCATGGCAGAAGGGGAGGAAGCAAGGCACAACTTACATGGTGGCAGGAGAGAGAGAAAGAAAGTGAGGAAGTGCCACACTTTTAAACCATCAGATCTCATTAGAACTCACTGTCATGAGAACAAAATGGGGGAATCACTCCCATCATCCAATCACCTTCCACCAGGTCCCTCTATTGACACATGGGAATTACAATTTGAGATGAGATTTGGGTAGGGACATAGAGCCAAACCATATCATCAATTCCCCATTGAGAACTAGAAGAAGACAAGGATGCCCACTCTCACCACTCCTATTCAACATAGCACTGGAAGTTCTAGGCAGAGCAATCAACCAAGAGGAAGAAATAAGAGGCATCCAAAAGGAAGAGAGGAAGTCAAAATATTTCTCTATGCAGACAATATGATTCTATACCTAGAAAACCCCATGGTTTCTGCCCAAAGGCTCTTAGATCTGATAAACAACCTTAGCAAAGTATCAGGATATAAAGCCAATGTTCAAAAATCAGTAGCATTTGTATAAACTAATAACTTCCAAGCTGAGAACCAAATCAAGAATGTAATTCCGTTCACAATAGGCACAAAATGAATAAAAAACCCAAACGAACACTCAAAGGAATATAAATCATTCTAACATAAAGACTCATACATGCTTATATTAATCACAGCACTATTCACTATAGCAAAGACATGGAATCAACCCAGACGTCATCAACAACGGACTGAATAAAGAAAATATGGTACATATACACCATGGATACTACATAACCATAAAACAAATTATATCATGTTCTTTGGAGCTACATGGATGTAGCTGAAGGCCATTATTCTAAGAATTAACGCAGCAACAGAAAATCAAAGACCACATGTTCTGACTTATAAGTGGGAGCTAGACATTGAGTACACATGAACACAAAGAGGAGAACAATAGACACTAAAACTTACTTGGGGGTGGAAGATAGGAGAGCAAGGATTAGAAAACTACCTGTTGGGTACTATGCGCACTACCTGGGTGACAAAATCATTTGTACAACAAACCCCAGTGACACACAATTTACCCATGTAACAAACCTGCTCATGTAACCCCTGAACCTAAAATAAAAGTTAGAAGAGAAAAAATAAGAAAATAAATACTGTCTGAAATTAAACTAAATTTTTTCCCATAAACCCCATTTCAAATTTTGTATGTTTCAAAATATTTATGCTTTTTATATATTAATGTTATAACAGATAAACTTCATAAATTTGAGATTATTAGTTACATGTATACTAATGCAACTGTAAAGCTGCCTTCATATTGTTACTTTTCAAATATGGTCAGATAGTACATTTTAAAAAGTTGAACCAGTTTTCTTCTTTAAAAATATTATTTTAATTAGAGGCAAGGTAATATTAATTTTTAAAAATGTATTTTAATGAGACTAATGAGCTATTTTTACTTAAAGACAAAAAATATAATTTAAATATATCATTTTAACTTTGTTGCCAAAGTTAAAATAAGTTTTAAATCAATTATTTTTGTTGTCAACCTAAAAGGGAGATATTCTATTATTTCAAACCTCAATGTTATAATAAACATTCATGAGGACTAAATTTATTTAAAATTATCATATTTCTATCTTTATTTTCATGAGGAAGTGATTAAATCCAATTGCTTAACTTTAGTATATTTTTAAGAAAAATTTAGGAAAGAAAATAAAATCCCCAAATATTACAAAAATTAAATCAGCAGTAGTGTGCACTTCCTGTAAGGTAATTATAACATTTAGCATATTACCAATATAAACCTTGGAAAAATCACTATTTTTCTAATAAAATGTTAAATTTTCTTTGATTATTTAAAAATAATATTGAAGCAATTTCTATTAAGCAAAAAGCATTAAAGCAATCTCGCAATTATAGGTGAGTGGTACTTAAATTTTCTTTGTATACTACGGAAATTTTGTTGATGTAAGATTCCAACCAGATCGTTTTAAATAGTAGAAATATGTTTAAGCCTGCAATTCAAAAGTAAAACATAATTTGTAAAAATCAGCATCATTAAAGTTTCAAAGATTTATTCAGTGCGCTCTCTCTCTCTCTCTCTCTCTCTATTATATGTGTGTGTGTGTGTGTATATATATATATATGTACACACACATTTTTTTTTTTTTTTTTTTCTGAGACAGAGCCTTGCTCAGTCACCCAGGCTGGAGTGCAGTGGCATGATCTCGGCTCACTGCAAACTCCACTTCCCAGGTTCACACCATTTTCCTGCCTCAGCCTCCAGAGTAACTGGGGACTACAGGTGTCCGCCAACACACCTGGCCAATTTTTTTTTTTTGTAATTTTAGTAGAGACAGGGTTTCTTCATGTTAGCCAGGATGGTCTTGATCTCCTGACCTCATGATCCACCCGCCTTGGCCTCCCAAAGTGCTGGGATTACAGGCATGAGCCACCACACCCGGCCTATTCAGCTATATATTTTAAACATTTAAAAATATGGCTTATTGTATAATGTACATTAAGATAATATATCAAAACATAACTGCATACAAAATTTTATACATGCGTATGTACATATTATGCATTCTATAACACTGTGCTTTAAAACTAATGTGAGTTGAGAGCTGTTATTTTCATCACAACTTGTGACAAAATTCACCTATACTCACAAAACCAAAAAGTTTTATTCCTATACTTTAATTTTCTCCACTGATTGTTTTCTCACTTCAGTGACAAATCCTTCTTCCAGGTGCCTTAGGCTGTAATATTTACTCAGTTTTTCCTTCACATAAATAAGTAGGCATTATATGTGCACACAAATTTAATAATGTTAATGTATTCATTCCAAAGAGCTTTATTTGCATAAACAGACTTTCATTTTCCAGACTAAAATACATTCACTCATTCATCAGTTCAATCATTATTTCTCATTTTCATTTATCTATTTATCCGTTTATTCACTCATTCAACATATACTTAATAAGAGTTTTCAGAGACAATGACACATTAGTAGAGATTGCAATTATACGAAGACAAAAAGTTTTAATGGAAAGGTTCTGAAATACCTATATTCAACGTAGAATGTATAGTAATTATATAGGCACCAGGGCAGGAATTAGAAGATATGTTTGAGAAAGAGTAAGACAGTCAGCTAGTTAGAATAAAACAAGAAAATGGGAAAAGGTGGTATGTACTGAGAACTGACACATCACATATATAGTGAGAGCTGTATTATCTAAGGCTTTGCAGGCCATGGTGAGGGGTGTGAATATACTACTGAGTTAGATAAAACACTATAAAAAATTATGGATCAGAAGATATAGTTTGGCCTATATTTTTGAAGAATAAATGATATGTTGAGTATATGCTGTACAATGAAAGAATAAAGGTGGGAGTAAGTAGAGACTGGTATAGTCACATCATTAATAGCTAAGCTCAGAAGGCCAAAGCAGAAAGAGCAAATGGGAAGAAAAGCAGTGATCTTAACACGGGAGCAAATTTAAGTGTAAGTCATCTTTTTTAGCTAGGCAAAAGAAGAGATGAATCTGAAAAAAATACAAACAACAATAAAAACAATGGTAATAGCCAAAAGTTAAATAGTACTTAATACATACTAATAAAATTTGCACATATTAACTTCTTTATTTCTGTAAAGTGTAAGCCAAATTCACAGGACTCAGAAAAGTGCTATATTTGCAATTTCATTTTTATTGTCACCAAAGCATACAATCAATACCAACCACAGGAAGAGATTGGGTGGAATTTGAGACTTAAGAGCCTTCCAAAGACAAATCTTCCATGTCCTCAGGGATATGTTATTTCTCCAGTATTAATGTGTAAAAATATGTGAATTGAGTATTGCCAACATAAGATACTCACCCGAACTTCAGTGTCCAGAGATTTTATTGAGGTTTCATTACATAAGCATGATTAATTAAATTATGATCTAAGTGGTTGAGTTCAGTCTCCAGCCCCCTTCCCCTTCCTCCAGAGGTCAGGCTGATTGATATTTTCTTGGCTCAATATCTCAACTCTATAATCACAAGATTGATCCTTCTGCAAGATCAGCCTTCACCCCAAGACTATCAGATGTGGCTGGCATCATCTAGAGTCATCTCATCAGCATAAAGTTTATATGTGGTTTGATGGGTCTATTACGAATAACAAAGACACTCCTATAACCTGAGAAGTCCCAAGAGTTTAGAGCTTACCTACCAGGAACTGGGACAAAGGCCAGATCTTTCTTTGTGTAAGATTAATTTTTCACTACACTACTATTAGTACTACTACTACTACAAGCAACTACTAAAATAATGGTAATAGCAAATAATTGGAAAGTGCTTACTACATATTGAGAAGATTTGTTTATTTCCCATAACCAGTAAGATTATTATCTCCATACTGTAGATGAAGAAACTGAGGCACAGCTTAATTAACTTGCTCAAAGTTAAAGATCAAGAAGGATGTGGTGAAAGAATGGAACTCTGGGACATAGTCTTGAATCTGTGCTTCAATGGCAATATGGTGCTGCTTGTCTGTAAGACTATCTGAAATTAAATCTGGATACAGGAGATCAACATCAGGAGGCAGGGCCAGATAGGAAATGAGTGCCAAAGGTACTAACCATCTTAGACTCTACACCTCTAAGCTTACAAGAAATGGCCAAACCATGAAAGAGACTCTAAATCATGTGATGCCAAATACATGATGATTAATGTTACTTGGATCCTTAGTAATACCTTAAAGTCATGCTGCTTTCCTCCAGATCACTTTCTTTCATACTCCTCACAATCACGATTTTAAATATTCTTCAAACTCTATTTAATGTGCTCATAAATTGCAATTAAAGCCTCTTCTGTTTTAAATGTTCAGAGAAGAGGATTCTCTGATATTTAGATTTTTTAAACAACATATTCTTTTGAGAAGAGCTTGAAGTATAAAATTGCTGATCCCTGTAGAATCTCCTGGCTTCCAGTCAACCAAATTTCTCAACTTACTAGGGACAAAAAAACTTGATTGGTCTTTTGTAGGTTACTCCATGACCTAAAGAAGACCTTAAGAGTTTAGGAATGACAGTGATTGAGAAAGAAAAAGGATAAGGAGTTTAAAGGGCGGATAATATACTTCAGGGTCTACCCATGTTCTCTTCTTCTTGCAATCTATGCACCATCCCTAGCCAATCTCTGGAATGCTCATAGTTTGAAATAGCTGTTTTAGTTGTGAGAAAGAAAAGAGCAATCCTTGATATCTATCAGCTGATACCTATTCTGCTCTAACAACTAGATTACAATTTTCCCTACTCAACATAAACAATTTCATAGAAAACCACAGTCAAACAATTTCACGCTGTGACTGGTGGAACAAGAAAAAAATGTGTAGCCATGTTTGAGTGAACAAATAAAAAAATAAAAATAAAAAACTAGAACACTTAGGAAACACAAAAGAACCAAATATCCCATTCTCTGGGATAACAGAGATGACTGCTGCTTCTTCATCAATTACAGTTCTATATGACTGCTGCTTCTTCATCAATTACAGTTCTGTCCCCATTCCATTACTCAAACATCCTAAATAAAAATTATTGGGATACTGTCTTAGTTCATTTGTGCTGCTATAACGGAATACCAGAGGCTAGGTGATTTATAAATAGAAATGTATTGGCTCACAGTTCTGGAGGCTGGAAAGCCCAACGTCAAGGCACTAGAAGATTTGGTGATTCTGTTCCAAATGGTGCCTTAAACACTGCATCCCCTGAAAGAGAGAAGTATAATACTTTGTCTTCATATGGCAGAGGGTGAAAGGGCAAAGAGGCAAAAGGGGGTTGAACTTGATATTTTATAATGACATCAATTCTACCCATGAGGACAGAGCCCTGCTATCCTAAACACTTCCCAAAGATTCCACCTGGTAAGGTCGTTACATTGGCAATTAAATTTTAGCATGAGTTTTGAAAGTGACAAATGTTTAAATCACAGCAGCTACTCAGTCATGGAATGACCATGCTTTCTGAAAGTGCTCCACTGAGTATACATTCCTTTGCATCCTGTCCAAAATCTCCCCACACAAAGCCAACTTCCTAATACCCCTTGCGTGAAACACCCCACAGTTTCCCACGGTACATGGTTTCCTTCACTGTAAGAAGTCAATGAACCTAACTGTATTTGAACACAGGTATGTTCCTTGGTCTTTGACAGCTGGACATTGACAATCTGGTAACTTCCTGGTATTTTCCTCAAATTTTCTATTTCTTTGTAAAATCTAGAAACATACAACAACTCTCTACTGCTCAGTCCCAGGGCCTACGTCATAGGTGCCTCATAGTTTGTAGATTTCAACTGAAACGTTACATATCTCCCTCATTCGCATTTTTTCTATATTCTTTATTTTAATAGATTACACTAGTTCCCACCAACTTTAAGAACAGAAATATTGATTTGTTACTCCACATATTGGCACTAAATTTCTTGTGTCCCAGGAAATGCCTCAGTCCCAGACAAAATGGGACAATTAATTATTTATATTGATTTACCCTTTTTAAACATCTCTAAAATGTACACATTTAAAATT
>NW_012107664.1:472250-477422 GCF_000951045.1 Mandrillus leucophaeus
GGAGTTTAAAGGGCGGATAATATACTTCAGGGTCTACCCATGTTCTCTTCTTCTTGCAATCTATGCACCATCCCTAGCCAATCTCTGGAATGCTCATAGTTTGAAATAGCTGTTTTAGTTGTGAGAAAGAAAAGAGCAATCCTTGATATCTATCAGCTGATACCTATTCTGCTCTAACAACTAGATTACAATTCTCCCTACTCAACATAAACAATTTCATAGAAAACCACAGTCAAACAATTTCACGCTGTGACTGGTGGAACAAGAAAAAAATGTGTAGCCATGTTTGAGTGAACAAATAAAAAAATAAAAATAAAAAACTAGAACACTTAGGAAACACAAAAGAACCAAATATCCCATTCTCTGGGATAACAGAGATGACTGCTGCTTCTTCATCAATTACAGTTCTATATGACTGCTGCTTCTTCATCAATTACAGTTCTGTCCCCATTCCATTACTCAAACATCCTAAATAAAAATTATTGGGATACTGTCTTAGTTCATTTGTGCTGCTATAACGGAATACCAGAGGCTAGGTGATTTATAAATAGAAATGTATTGGCTCACAGTTCTGGAGGCTGGAAAGCCCAACGTCAAGGCACTAGAAGATTTGGTGATTCTGTTCCAAATGGTGCCTTAAACACTGCATCCCCTGAAAGAGAGAAGTATAATACTTTGTCTTCATATGGCAGAGGGTGAAAGGGCAAAGAGGCAAAAGGGGGTTGAACTTGATATTTTATAATGACATCAATTCTACCCATGAGGACAGAGCCCTGCTATCCTAAACACTTCCCAAAGATTCCACCTGGTAAGGTCGTTACATTGGCAATTAAATTTTAGCATGAGTTTTGAAAGTGACAAATGTTTAAATCACAGCAGCTACTCAGTCATGGAATGACCATGCTTTCTGAAAGTGCTCCACTGAGTATACATTCCTTTGCATCCTGTCCAAAATCTCCCCACACAAAGCCAACTTCCTAATACCCCTTGCGTGAAACACCCCACAGTTTCCCACGGTACATGGTTTCCTTCACTGTAAGAAGTCAATGAACCTAACTGTATTTGAACACAGGTATGTTCCTTGGTCTTTGACAGCTGGACATTGACAATCTGGTAACTTCCTGGTATTTTCCTCAAATTTTCTATTTCTTTGTAAAATCTAGAAACATACAACAACTCTCTACTGCTCAGTCCCAGGGCCTACGTGATAGGTGCCTCATAGTTTGTAGATTTCAACTGAAACGTTACATATCTCCCTCATTCGCATTTTTTCTATGTTCTTTATTTTAATAGATTACACTAGTTCCCACCAACTTTAAGAACAGAAATATTGATTTGTTACTCCACATATTGGCACTAAATTTCTTGTGTCCCAGGAAATGCCTCAGTCCCAGACAAAATGGGACAATTAATTATTTATATTGATTTACCCTTTTTAAACATCTCTAAAATGTACACATTTAAAATTTACGGCAAAATCCATAATTGTTATCATAATTGAATCAGCTATTTGGTCAGTTATTTAGCGAATTCAGACAATGGAGGCAATCAACTGTATTTTAAAATCTTTCCTAAATAGACTTCTATTTGAACTTGCTCTTCCTGAAAAAGAATCAAGCTTATTATTAGCTTCTATTCAGTCCAAGAAATGCCTTTGCTTCTCTATTAGAAATAATATGTACATTTATTTGCTTTCTGGAACCCTTGACATGTCCAGCTAGCTCCTAGAGATCCATATTATTCCTGTCCTCAAAACCCTTCAGAAGTCATTCATGCCTGATCACTGGATGTCCTGGTGGTTAAAGGAGGAGCAAGCTCTCTGCCTTCACAAGTTTCTAATTCTAAATAATTTGAATAATTTTTAGAGCTGCAGTTATTGTTTGTTTATTAGAGGATTAAATTATTCAATTTATCTGGCTTTGTGTGCTCTCATTAATGACTCTTCTGCATAGTTTTATTAAGATACACAGGCAAAGATATTGATGACACATATTAACTAATCTGATATAAGATATTTTTCACTTGTAAATAAGTAAATTTCTTCATTATACAGCACTAGTGATTGCAGAATTATTTAATGTTGTCCTGTAAATCTTCCTGTACTAATAGTGATTATTTTAAATTAATTAATGGATTTTTCTATATTATTCAAATACCACCACACATACACACACATGAAACCAGTGAGCCATTTTTGTGCTAATATTTCTTAGAAAAGTCACTGTGAATTCTTCTTGCTACATTATTTTATTATGAATATGGAAAAGTTATATTACACAAGGATGAGAAGCACTCAAATGATATTTAAAATATTTCATGTCTTCCAAGAAGCAATTAATTCAGGCACACTAAAAGAAAATTCCATCTTCACATTTTAGTTAATATCTTGGAAGACAATTTAAGCTCCTCCAGGAATTCCTGTGCTGAGTCCCAACCTTAGGGCAGTGGCCTCACATGCATGCTCTTTCTGTAATTTTCCAATAAAGGTATTTATCAAAATTGTGTAAAATGTCAGTGGAGTAAGAACAGTCAAAGGGGATATTAAGCCAGTACTCTTGGAAATACATGAATCCTGATCCAGATCACAGCTACCTCTCCCCCATGGGAAAATGGCAAAGAGAAAACACAGTATTGGCTTACATGTAGTTGACCTTGAGCAACGTTGCTGATACAGAGCACTATATTGAGCTTAACAGGAGCCTGGATAATAACTTAGAAGCCTAACAGGCTTCTTAATTTTCATAGTAGGCTGAAAGAAGAAAGTAGAGAAAAGATTTCTGGCATGGCTAGGGTGAACTTGAGATGAGGGAGCATACTGAAAATAAAGGAGAGGTTTATTAAAACTGTCCTTAATTTATTCATGTATTCCATGGGGTGTGAACAATACATGTCATTAGATTCAAGGATTTAGCAGTTGAGAGAGACAGACATAGTCCCTGGCCTCCTGGAGCTTAAAATCTTCCGGTATTGCTATAGCACTTTTGTCTCCCCTACCTGATCTCAAATTCTCTGAGTGAAAACTGGTCATTCTGTTCACCAGTTAGTTTCTGTATATGTCATAATGTCTCCAACACAGCAGATGTGCAGTGACAATCTGCCCACTTACTGTGCAGAATAAATACATAGGTCCTTACACATGTGTTCATTGTTAATAAAAGAAGTATGAATATAGGGCAAAATTAGATCTGTAAAGTCTGCTACATGCTTACAAATGTAGAAAACACTTACCCCATTTCTTCAGTGAAGTGTTCACTACCGAGGAGACTTTTCTCAGGTTTATGAGCTCCAGTTCACAAACAAAAATGTAGAAAAGCCCAGAGTGCACACACAGTAGAATTTTCTTGAGACTGCTTTTTTGCCAGTAAATAAACTCACAAACTATTAACAAGAAAGGATCTTTGAATTCCTGAGAAACAAAAAATTTAATTAAAGATTGCCAACCAAATGGAATTTGATGCTTTTATTAATGGAGTCCTTCCCAAGAACAGGAAAACTGAAGAAACAGAAAAGAAAAAAAAATTTTTCTCATTTTTGTGATTTCAAAGGATAGTTTGTTGTACCCCTCTCCCCCATAAAAAAGGTATCTGATAGGGCATTGTTAAAATAGTTGAAATTCTAACACCCTGAAAACGTATATAAGGCTATTTCTGCCCAAATTCCACTGAAATACAGGGGAAGTGCACAGGTTGATATTTCTGCCCACCCTAATTCACCTTCTCTTATGTCAGAGAAAGATTACATTATTCTTTTGTAGTGTGGTGGAAACAAAGGAAGGAAGGAAGGAAGGAAGGAAGGAAGGAAGGAAGGAAGGAAGGAAGAAAGGGAGGGAGTGAGGGAAGAAGGGAGGGAGGGAGGGAGAGAAAATTTAGTTCCCTAATATCACAAACGAGTTGTGATCTCATTGGGAACTCATTGAGAATGGTAGTCTCACATTCTTTTTCTTTAGATATTTAAAATATTTTTAAATAACTCTGAAATATAAGCTGAAAAAATAGGTACTCTGGGAAAAGGATTAAATGAAGAAAATTCTTTGTCTGTACTGAAGCCAAGCACTTATTTTCCAGGACATATGAGGAACAGGAAAGTATTTCTAATCTGTTTTTTTTTTTTTTTTTTTTGTAGAACATATGAATGTGGAGAAAACTGAACAACCCTGTATCTGTCAATATTATCCAATAAAAGCAAACTGAAACAAAAGGGGTAAATATTTTAAAATAAACTTGCTAAAATTCAATAGATAGCAAAAGCTGAATACATGTCACAAGGACAATAAAATAGAATAAGGATGTTAGACAACTTTGACAAATATTTTACTGTTTCTAATATCAAATATTATAAATAATAATACACATGATCATGCAAAAATGTTGATCACAAACAACAACACTAAAGATTAAATTTATTGAGAACACTTCATTTTTTAAACCATTCATCTATCTGCATGTTTATCATTTGTCCTTCTTTGATATGCATGGTTTACTTCAAGAATTTTAAAAAGAGAAAAATGGATTAGAATGTTATGAACAAATGAAATAACTTGTTTTATTAGTGTCATTACTAGAAGGAGAAAATGATAATATTTCATATTATTAGCACTGTAGACTTCAAAAAAAACTTTGCAGTCACAGACTCACAGTAATTTTGTGAGGAGGTCATAACAAATGCTGGCCAAATCTTAAGGATATAGAGGTCCAGAAAAGAGACCGACCTTCATGTAGGACACTAAGTGATAAATACCAAACAAATAGAAGTGGTTCCTCATTGTTAATTCACTGCCTCTGTTATAAAATTCTACTAACTGATTAGCAGTGTGTTGAATACTCCTCACTCTCAATCATGTAAAAACACAGCAAACCAACCAACCACAAGGTCAGTGTCAATATTCCCATCCACCAACCATCATCATTTGCTCTAAGCATATGGGCAGACTTGAGGTTTTCAATATATTCTCTTCTCACAAGGTGCTACAAAATGAACCTCAGAGATAATGAGGCCAGAGAAGTTTTCTATTTGTAAGCTCGCAGAGATGTATTGGAACAAGTCTTACTGACTGGTCAGTGGTTCATAAACTTTGCTGCATATTAAAGCTTTAAAAAACCCCAATGCTCTGGTGGCACTATATTCCAATTAAATAAGAATGTCTGGGGTGGGAAGAATTAGTACGACTTTTTT
>NW_012107664.1:477604-478162 GCF_000951045.1 Mandrillus leucophaeus
CCCACTTACTGTGCAGAATAAATACATAGGTCCTTACACATGTGTTCATTGTTAATAAAAGAAGTATGAATATAGGGCAAAATTAGATCTGTAAAGTCTGCTACATGCTTACAAATGTAGAAAACACTTACCCCATTTCTTCAGTGAAGTGTTCACTACCGAGGAGACTTTTCTCAGGTTTATGAGCTCCAGTTCACAAACAAAAATGTAGAAAAGCCCAGAGTGCACACACAGTAGAATTTTCTTGAGACTGCTTTTTTGCCAGTAAATAAACTCACAAACTATTAACAAGAAAGGATCTTTGAATTCCTGAGAAACAAAAAATTTAATTAAAGATTGCCAACCAAATGGAATTTGATGCTTTTATTAATGGAGTCCTTCCCAAGAACAGGAAAACTGAAGAAACAGAAAAGAAAAAAAAATTTTTCTCATTTTTGTGATTTCAAAGGATAGTTTGTTGTACCCCTCTCCCCCATAAAAAAGGTATCTGATAGGGCATTGTTAAAATAGTTGAAATTCTAACACCCTGAAAACGTATATAAGGCTATTTCTGCCCAA
>NW_012107664.1:479373-488455 GCF_000951045.1 Mandrillus leucophaeus
AAAAGTCCATAATGAAGTCATGTTTGGAACTACTCAGCAAAATCAAGCAAGTGGTCAGTTATTTGTGAATAGATATGGTTTGGCTGTGTCTACACCCAAATCTCATCTTGAATTGTAGCTCCCATAATCCCCACGTGTTATGGGAGGGAGCCGGTGGGAGGTAATTGAATCGTGGGTGGGAGTGGGTTTTCCCATGCTGTTCTCATGATAGTGAATAACTTAAGAGATCTGATGGTTTTATAAAGGGCAGTTCCCGCACATACCCTCTTGCTTTCCTTCATGTAAGATGAGCCTTTGCTCTTCCTTCACCCTCCACCAAGATTGTGGAGGGTGTAGCCAGCCTTTGGTATATCTTTACTGGTAGCATGAAAATGGATGAATACATGAATCCTAGATTATTCCTCTCTGTACATCAGTGTCTTTCAAGTTTCCCTCACCTCAGGAGTCACGGGGGAACTTTGTTAAACTCCTGATCATCTTTAACCCCTCTCTTGTACATTCTACTTTAGGCGATAAATGCCTAGTAATGTGTGTTTTAACAAGTGCTATCTGGTGACTCTTAGCTCAGTTTGAAAGTTTGGGAAACATTGTTGACAGGTGATGGTGACAGAAAATTTACTGTAAACCAATGTCCCTCTAAGTAGAAATCCCAGAGAATTTTAAAATCTCCTTCATCAAGAGAGAAAGCCCTGCTGTGGAGGTAAATTATGTCTCCATATTTTCAAAATAAGAGTATATTAATTCTAAAATAATACAAAAATGAATAGTAACTGATTCCCCTGATCTCTACTAGGTAAATAATCCCTTCCTTATATAAGTTCAAAGAAGGCATTCAGAATTATGAAAACACAGCAAAAAAGTCAAAACACTAGACTTGTTAATTTGTACCTTCTGTATTTTTAAAAAATATTTAAAAAATAAGTAATTGTTCCTATCACTAAAGATATAGATACAAAATTCTCTGGAATTTTGATTTTAATTTGCTAAGTAGCAAAGTGATGGAAAAATTACATGGCTTACAAGTTGATATAACTTTCCCTGTCTAATAGTCACAGCTTCACAAATATTATACAGAGTATTGTAGTGAAGGGTGTTTGGCATTTTGAAGAGAAAATTAGAGAGCTAGATAGTAAATGATGAATTTAGAACAGTAATTCTCAAAATGCTATCCCAGGATCAAAAGCATTTTTATCACTTAGAGACTTACTAAAAACACAGATGCTTGGATCTCACCTTACTGAATCAGAAATTCTAGGGCCCCACAGTCTGTGTTTTAACAAGCCTTACCGATGATTCTAATAGAATAATAAAATTGAAAACTAGTTGTTTAGAAAACATTTTTGTATATCTGAACAATGATGGATGTTAAAATATAATTTTATGAGGTAAAATCATAACAAACATAAATATAAAAAGAACATGTATCGAAAATTTTATACAACACATTAATTAAAGAAGGAACCAATAGAGGTAAAAACTGGTGCAAAGAACAATTATAAAACTATATATTGATCATATATTTATAGGGAATCAGGATAAAATTTCTAGGTTACATAAACAGTTAATGTTTAACAGGGCATAAACTATAACTTTTGAAGGTGTCCATTCCACTAGGCAGAAATTCTTCACGTTTCTAACAGGAAAATTTTAACCATAATGTCTGCCGTGAAAACGTTTTACAATATGCTAGGCAGTAGAAAGTCACAACCAGTACTTTTCTGAATAAACACCCAGTAATCATTCTTTTTCCTATTTTCAATGTTCAGATCATTCTTATGACATGAGTATTTACATGTGTCTATTCATGGTAACTTTTAAAAAATCGAATGGATTATTTTAGAAATTCCTTTGTCTCTGGAGGTGATCAAAAAGAGGTAATATTGGTTCCTTACCGAACCTTACAAAAGGGAGATCCATATGTCAAATAAGTGTGATACATTACCTTGGTATATTAAGTGATAACCAAGCTGTAGTCAAAATACAAATAAATATATGGTCTCTGAACTTTAGTGTGATGTACAGTGAAGTGTGGAACCAACTAAGAAATCTGATACAATGTACAGCCAGCTATCTGTATTAATACATTCTATATTTGCAGATTTGACCAGCTACAGATAGAAAATTTATTGGAAAAATATATAAAATAACAATACAACAAAAATATGCAAATAAATAATATTGCACCTATTCATAAAACATTTACATTGTATTAGGAATTGTAAGTTATCTGGAGGTGATTGAGAGTATATGGGAGAATCTGCATAGGTTTTATGCAAATACTATCCCATTTTATATCAGGGACTTGAGGATCTGTGGATTTTGGTCACATGAAGGCTCCTGGAACCAATTTCCAGCAAATACTAAGGGAAAACTACACTTTTTCAATTTAGCTGAGTAAGAGCAAGATTTTGAAATGTTGGGCTGAGAAAGCATGGTATATTTTTGTAGTCTGGCTAAGATGAACAGTAGTAAAAAATGATTCATTTTGCAGCCATAAAAGAGAAAACATTTTTTTTTCTCTGCAATATAATGCTACCTCCACCCTCCAGCTCAAATTTATATTATGTGCTAAAGCATGCTATTTTGAGTTATATTTGTAGTATTTGTGGTGAGTTTCTTCTAATCTATTCATATGTTCTAGTTCACAATCTGAGCCACCAATGGCCAAAAACAACATGAGTATTTGGAGAAGATGTATAAACCATGAATGAATGACAATCATAAGATGTTAGTCTCATTAACATAGGTGTAATTTTACATTAACTTTTAAAATGTTGCCTCAAATGATTTTTAAACATTTCTCTAGTTTCCGTTCTGAGAAGAATATGGAAAATAAAAATAAATAAAATTTTTGCGCATACTTTTTATTAGGCTGGAACACTCAGGGTAGGCTCAAGAATCAGAACTCTGTTATTCTGCTGTTGTTTGTTTTTGAAGGAGTGACATTCTAAGTTTGTTTAACAGTCACTGTCTCCCGTTGGTGCTATAATGGGCTTGCCTTTTCCTTCCAATTGTTGGAGTATTCATTATTTTCCACACATGATACTGTGCTATCTTTTGGCCACATAATCTAAGCACTTGGTTCTATGCCTAGAAGGGAAACAGAAAGCTCCTCTGCATTGTGGAGAAAATAATCCTCCCAGAAATAATGATGCTTCTAGGAAAAGTTCCACCTATTTCTTTCTATTTTACTGGAAAGAACACAGCATTTAATGGGTGAAGTATAAAATACTACATAGAAGTTAGCAGGAGAAATCTGCTTAGGCTGGATGTCTTTTGTTAGAGAAGTGCCAGTTGGGTGAAAATGGCAGAGCAAGGATAAATTGAGTGGCAAGTAGTTAGATGCTAAGACCTTGCTCAGCTCTAGGCATTAAGCGGTAAGAATAAACCATATATTTAAGTTTCTTTATTTCCCAACTCAGACAATCAAGATAGAAAAACAAAAACCTAGGGATATGGGGCCAAAGACCTAGCCAGAAATTAGAAGTGTATATGCAGTGTATATGGTGTCTCCAGAATTATGTTTCCTCAGTAACTTAACGACGTAGAATAGGTGTACAAGCAGTCATTTGGAATGTAATGATTTGAGATCCTGTTTGCACCACAACTAAGGCAAGGTGTTTCAGATTTTAAATTTTCATCATCCAGCATTATACATTACACACACATACACACATACACACACACACACACACACACGCACATCGTTCTTTTGTAGTTTTGAATATAATTGATAATATTCGTCTTTAATTTTAACTAATCTGCTATTTCTGGTTTTCCCCAATAACTTGTATTTGTGCTTTGGGGACTGTGTATTTTTGTTTCCATAAAAGAGTGAGCCTATCTTGGACTCTACTTATAATCTTCACTGAATTTGAGATAGTAGATATTCACCAATAGACTTTTTGGGTATGAAGCTTTAAAAATGTCAGTGTGATTAGAAATAAGAAACAGCTAAAATGGCTTTCAAATAAAAAGTCTAAATTACTAATTCAAATCTTATCCTTTTTTCCCCCTTTGAAAAGGGCTTTTATTTAGCATTAAAGAATTTATGTTGGGAGGAATATGGAGCTTAGCTAAGTCAGAGATTAAATCTATATCAATAAGGATATATATATGTTTCTACAGATGAAGCATTACATTTTAAAAAGCTCTTGGTAAAGAAAGCTCAGTATCTTAAGAAAAATAACATTTCTATAATCGTATGTTCTAGGCAAAGTCTCTTCTATGAATAACTACCTTATCCTTTACGAGTAAATTCATATGTTCTCCCGTTGCTGTCACAAATGTTATGAACTTTTTAGTGTTCTTTCCATTAGACTCAGATTTCTGATTCAGCATCTGTTCCCAAATGAGTAATATAGAAAATATTTGACATATCTAATAACGATAGCTGTAAAAGAAAAACACATTTTATGTGGCATGAAAATAAACATAACATGTTCATTTGAGGCAAATAGAGATGCTTTTAGGCAACTTAGGAGTTTGAAAGGAAGGAAAAATAGAATGAGTCAGATCACTTAATGCTAGAAGCAATAACAAATACCTGGCCGAGGAAAGAAAAGGAAGGAAGGATGACAAGGGGGAGGTAATTAAAGAAAAAGAAAGTTGAAGAAATACAATATTCAAATATGACTTCAAGTACCACCTCAAGAAATGCTGTGGTTTACTCCCCAATATTCCATTCTATAGAATGTTTAGGACATTCTATAAATGACCCTACCCTTGATCAGAGGTTAAGACGCTGAGACTCAATTGAGAAAAAAGGGATGAGGGCCTAGTTGTTAAGTTATGCTCTGTGGAGCCTCACGCTGTGTTACTATACAACAAAAAGTCTCTGTACAACTATCAGCAGCATGTGAGTTAAGCAGATGGGGCTAGCTGCCATCTAGGTCAAGGAACAGTATAGATGTGATGTATTGTACACCTTGAGCTGCTGTCCTGAAATGCCATTATATCCACATATATTCCACATAAAATACCGCTTCCTTGAGCAAGCCATGCTAGGATTATAGTTTCCCCAATCCCCTGGGGAAATAGGACACATGTCTCAGACATGAGGCAGCCTGATTTCCAATAAACTGTGACAAAGATATGCAGAAGAACATGATCTTTAGTGCTCAACACAGGCCTAATAATAAAAAGTAATAATCACGATTTTTTAAGTAAATATTTTAGATATTTCAGTTAGGCACCATTCTAAGAAATGTACATGTGTGAATTCATTTGAATTTTACTACCCTATGATATAAATGCTAATAATATTCTGTCTTTACTGCCATAGAAACTAAGAAGTTAAGTGAATTTCTCTGAAGTTACAGAACTAGTAAGAGGCTGAGTCTAAAAATAAATTGAGAGACTCTGGATACAAAGATTTTACTCTTAACAATTGATGAACTGTGGACATATCTAAAGTTTTCAAGTAACAAAAATTTCATACCATAGACAGTGGTATAACAGCAAAAACTTGTGTCTGCTACAGGTAAAAGTGATAAAATTGAGGTCAAATACATAGTTCATCAATACCAAAGAAGCATTTAAAGTGGTAGTGTGCCAGTATATGTCAACAACTAATTCTCTAGACTAAAAATATATGCATATATATAATATATATATATTTGTGTGTGTGTGAATATATGTGTGTGTATGTATGTAAAGTTACATACACAAAGATTTTACTCTTAACAATTGATGAACTGTGAACGTATCTACAGTTTTCAAGTAACAAAAATTTAATAGCTATAGACATCAGTATAGCAGTAAAAACTTGTGTCTGCTAAGGGTAAAACTGATAAAACAACTGAACACATATACATGCATTGTGTAAATTCACATACATGCATGTAAACACATATATGCATACATACATGTATGTAAGTACACACGTGTGAAAACACATACACATGTGTTCATATAGAGCTTGTTTTAAATTTTACTGATATAAAATATATGTAACACATAACTTAATAATTATAATAAATGCAATATTTCTATTGTAAATTTTACACAGCCAAATGATTTTTGCAAAATGCTTTTGTTGACTTTTGGTGAATTCATTTATCTGAAAATAACCAATGTCTGCAATTCAACTATGGTTGACAAACGGAATTGCATTTCAACCCACTAACTCTTTCTCAATAATTTAAGATATGATATGTGATCTACTCTTAAACAATTCCTGACCTTCACATAAATTATACTAATTGCACTGAAATTACTTGTATCATTTAGACTATATATGTCACACTTTATTCTTCAATTATGTGAAAACTGATGCATCAGACAATAGTTGTAAAATATTGAAAAAATATTCTGGTTTTTTGTACTATTTATAAGGTAATAGCTAGAGACACAATATACTTCTAACTACAATTTGCATTATTAACACTTTCTTCATCATTTCATTAAGTCTAGCTAATCAACAAAACAATCAACTAAGCCTCATTTGATAGCTTTGACTGATTTCTATGGTCTACTTTTTCACCACGGCAAATGTCAAGCTATTAATGTGATGTTACTGAACATGGAGTTGGAAAGAGATGGGTGGTAGCACATGGTGAAAGAGTAATCCCACCATACAGCTATGGTAGAGGCAAATAATCTTAAGAGTATAAGCAATAGTAAAACATTGTGAAATAGCTAGGAAGTGATATGTAGAGGATATAATTGTTTTGAATATAATTAATTTAATTATGTTTGTAAAATTTAATTTTGAATATTGCATGTGTTTAAAAACTGGCTCAAAAAATTTATGTAAAACTATTGATTGGCTCTTGTAGGTCAATATTGAACTGACTTCAGCACAACACTATCAAGGACAGCAAGATCTGGAATACCCAAAGAGAAGAGAAACAGATAAGACAAGAATAAGAAAGAACAAGTCAAAAAACAAGGAACAGGAGAAATCAAGGTTACGTATTAGAGTGGTGCTGAAGTTAGTTCTATTGTCCCTAGAAGAGTGTGATGAACATGAGTGAATTCCAAATATTGGACCTACAGAATGAATGACTGGTACCCAGGTATTCTCTGGAATAGATTCCTCCTAGGGCACTATTTTGGACCCTATGTTGCCAAGAACCAACAAAAACAACTCTCATGAATTCCTTCTCCACAAAATGTTGGAATCTGTCACAGGTGTGCTATACTAAGGGGCCAGTAGTAGTGGAAATCACAAAACTAAGAGTGAATTGACTCAATAAAAGGCAGCAGAAAAGAACTCACTGTGTTAATCAGCTCAGTTCCTGGCAGTGTTTTATGTGAGTACTTTCCAGCATAAAGCAAAACTGGATGGCATAGAGTTTATATTTAGCGAAATTACTCTTTTATCCCCAAATTGCTATGATTAGGACAAGTATTCATCTATTTTGCTCAGTGCTATCATCCCAGAGCATAGAAAATGAAAAGCACCTGGAATGAACACATGAATGACATGAATAAAGATGAAAAAGCATACTCAGGTGATATCTGGTTATTCTCACCATGTGTGATATTTCTCACCTATGGTCCTGCATCCTTTTACGGTGACTGGTCTTCATGTCAGCATATTTGGCTTCTCTTTTGCAAAGCTGTTGACAAAGGTGGGAAAGGCTTTCGGCTTCAGTTATTTAAAACTGAGTTTGATTCCCAAGTCTGTCACTCTGTCACTTACTGTGTGACATTGAACAGGGCACTTCACAGCTTTAAGCCTCATGTTCCTCACTTTTTAATTCAGGATAAAGTATGATTCTCATACTTGTAATGATAAAATTATGTGTGTGTGTGTGTGTGTGTGTCTGAGTGTGTGTGTGTATGTGTGTATTACCAGACATGGTGCTGTAGGAAAGAACTCAGTTAATTACAACTATTATTATTACTGAAACCGCACAAAGAATGTGTCATTCTGTGTATGTGCGAGGGGTGATTTTTTGTTTTAGTTTTGTTGTTACTATTTTAATGATTACTGTTCTAATGTTAAGTTTGTATAATTAGCAAGATTCTAATCAAACTAAAGCATACAGCTCTTGTTACTTGTCATTTTCTTTCCAGGTCAGATCTTCATATATCTGGATAATAACCTTTCATCGTGTTCATGTAGGTAAATCCCGTACATGTATATGGTATTATCATATTTTAATTGAAAATGATATATCGGAGAACAAGAAATCAGCACTCTTTTGTTTAAGGGGTAGAGCCAATACTTGCAGCTTGTCTATGGTGGGCATCTCGTTTGCCTCCTGACCTTAAAGCCTTGTTCTATGTACTCTCCTCTTCTTATTCTACACCCCTTCTCTGTGAAATATCATTCCCTCCTATGGCTTTAATAAGTATCTGTTGACTTCAACAACCCAAATATATCTCCCTAATCTGCTAACTTAATCCACATAGGTAACTAATACCTGTCTATGCACCATGCCAAGCATTTTATATATACTATTTAACTTCAGAGTTAAAAAAGAAGTATGATTTTACCGGGCGCAGTGGCTCACGCCTGTAATCCCAGCACTTTGGGAGGCCGAGGCAAGTGAATCACGAGGTCAGGAGATCGAGACCATCCTGGCTAACACAGTGAAACTCCGTCTCTAGCAATTGAAACAATAGTTTTTAATTTAAATTCATAATTAACTAAAATCAAACTTGCTTTCATCCCAGTGTTTCCTATATCTGACTTGTTTATCAGACTAGTAGTCTGAACCTCATGAATCATCCTTGACCCATCCCTTTCTTTTGGCTTTAATAATCAGCAAACATTAAGATCTGCTGATGATTCTGTCTCCAGCAATCTCTGCATTCCATCTATTCTTCTCTACCCTAGTCTAGGTCACCAAAACCTCTGACCTACAATATTACACAGCGAATTGCTTATGATCTTTTCATTTATAACCAAATTTTTATGAAATTGCCATAATGAAATTTTGAAGACATACATCAGGCTCTATTCTTCCTGTATTTAAAATCCATCAGTGCCTTCTCATGACCCACAGTATAATGTACAAAATTCCCAACATGATCACAAAATCTTGCATGGCCTAACTCTTGTTTCCTCTCAAAAGAATCAACTCTTCTAACAGTAATAGCTCTACAGTTCCAGTTGCCCCAATCATAC
>NW_012107664.1:488505-490192 GCF_000951045.1 Mandrillus leucophaeus
AAGTTTGTATAATTAGCAAGATTCTAATCAAACTAAAGCATACAGCTCTTGTTACTTGTCATTTTCTTTCCAGGTCAGATCTTCATATATCTGGATAATAACCTTTCATCGTGTTCATGTAGGTAAATCCCGTACATGTACATGGTATTATCATATTTTAATTGAAAATGATATATCGGAGAACAAGAAATCAGCACTCTTTTGTTTAAGGGGTAGAGCCAATACTTGCAGCTTGTCTATGGTGGGCATCTCGTTTGCCTCCTGACCTTAAAGCCTTGTTCTATGTACTCTCCTCTTCTTATTCTACACCCCTTCTCTGTGAAATATCATTCCCTCCTATGGCTTTAATAAGTATCTGTTGACTTCAACAACCCAAATATATCTCCCTAATCTGCTAACTTAATCCACATAGGTAACTAATACCTGTCTATGCACCATGCCAAGCATTTTATATACACTATTTAACTTCATAGTTAAAAAAGAAGTATGATTTTACCAGGCGCAGTGGCTCACGCCTGTAATCCCAGCACTTTGGGAGGCCGAGGCAGGTGAATCACGAGGTCAGGAGATCGAGACCATCCTGGCTAACACAGTGAAACCCCGTCTCTAGCAATTGAAACAATAGTTTTTAATTTAAATTCATAATTAACTAAAATCAAACTTGCTTTCATCCCAGTGTTTCCTATATCTGACTTGTTTATCAGACTAGTAGTCTGAACCTCATGAATCATCCTTGACCCATCCCTTTCTTTTGGCTTTAATAATCAGCAAACGTTAAGATCTGCTGATGATTCTGTCTCCAGCAATCTCTGCATTCCATCTATTCTTCTCTACCCTAGTCTAGGTCACCAAAACCTCTGACCTACAATATTACACAGCGAATTGCTTATGATCTTTTCATTTATAACCAAATTTTTATGAAATTGCCATAATGAAATTTTGAAGACATACATCAGGCTCTATTCTTCCTGTATTTAAAATCCATCAGTGCCTTCTCATGACCCACAGTATAATGTACAAAATTCCCAACATGATCACAAAATCTTGCATGGCCTAACTCTTGTTTCCTCTCAAAAGAATCAACTCTTCTAACAGTAATAGCTCTACAGTTCCAGTTGCCCCAATCATACAAAACTTACACCACCTCCTTATCTCCTATTCATCTTTCAAGCTTTATCTTTAACATTATCTCCTCAAAAAGCTCTCTCTGACCTTACCTCATTTGAGATTAGGTTATTTAGAATACTTTTTATGTTTTCAGAGAATACAGTATTTCTCTTTTGTGACATTCCAAACATTTATAATAGCTGAGTTAGCATCTGCCTTCCTTACTAGTTGTAAGTGTCCTGGTGGTGGATGCAGTGTCTATAAAGCTCACCAGTATTTCTCTAGTAGCCTCCAAAATCACATCTGTCAGAGAAGGCATTTGATCAGTACTGCTTGATTGACTGGATAAGTTGTTTCCATCAGACTAGTGATATCCTCTTGCTTGTACCAGCTACCTGATTAACACAGTATTTAAAAATTTTTATTTATTTTTATTTCTTACTGTTTTTCAGTACAGAAATGTTTAATTATGCAAAAGATAATATTAAATCCACATGTGTTTTAGCGTTTATATTTAATGTGCAGATTAATCACGGTATGACAGATACTGTGATTTGATGTAAACAATATTTGCTCCAAC
>NW_012107664.1:491692-492614 GCF_000951045.1 Mandrillus leucophaeus
TCTCTTCAAAAATTGTTCTTGTGTTTGGTATATTCTATGAATTGGAAGTAAATCCTTAAAGCTAGCAAGTATAATAGTTTTCCTCATGAAAATAACCCTCCAAAAACATTCCTACAAAATGTTTCTCTTCAGTGATAAATTACCTCTAGTCCCACAACACTGGCTTGGTTAGTCAGTTGCTTCAGGCTCCTGTTGATCACACCAGTTTTGCCCCTCTTCATTGCATCCTACTTAGTTACCTCACACATAGTATGGTTTACACAAGTAATTTATTAATTAATGAATGTCCGTGCTTTGCCACATGGCAATATTGCTTTTACTTATCCATATTGTATTGCCCAAAATTGTAGCATATTGTTCAGATCTACTCCAAAACCATCAGTAGATAAAAGAACAGCACCCATTAATCTCATGTACCATACGAAAATATAAGAAAGCATCTAAAAGTTCTTAAATATGAACTTCCTTTTGAAGAGGACAGAATATAAATACCTTTTAAGTGTTATACGACTTTTTTTATTTGCTTTTAATAAATGTAAATTTTTTTCCAACTCTTAGATGGTGTCTTTCAGTAGTATGGCTTTACACTTGTAAAGTTGAAGTTCTGCTTCTATCAAAGCTATAACTCAGCAACCTACTATGCCCAGTGATTCTGCAAGAAGTACTCACAATTTGTCTTATGATTTCTCTGAGTGTAAAACTTTAATTCCCCATTATTTTCCAATTCAATTTCATTAAATTCAAATTTTATTCTTAGTATGCTCTATGGATGTGCTAAAAATTCACAAACACTTAATAAACTTGAGAGACAATACATTAAAAAAGGATGTTACAGAATTGAAAATATTTTTCTTGTCATTATGTCCTTTCTTATATAATCTCCAATTTAGTAGCTCACCAGGAAATATATTTAAAAATATAT
>NW_012107664.1:493151-496448 GCF_000951045.1 Mandrillus leucophaeus
TGTTACATATGTATACTTGTGCCATGTTGGTGTGCTGCACCCATCAACTCGTCAGCACCCATCAACTCATCCTTTACATCAGGTATAACTCCCAAGGCAATCCCTCCCCACTCCCCCTCCACATAATAGGCCCCAGTGTGTGATGTTCTCCTCAGTTCCCACCTATGAGTGAGAACATGCGGTGTTTGCTTTTCTGTTCTTGCAATAGTGTGCTGAGAATGATGGTTTCCAGCTGCATCCATGTCCCTACAGAGGACCGAAACTCATCCTTTTTTATGGCTGCATAGTATTCCACGGTATATATGTGCCACATTTTCTTAATCCATTCTGTCACTGATGGACATTTGGGTTGATTTATTAATGAAAATAAGGAAAATGCTCACCACATTTCAAATGATGCTTCTACCAGAATGCAGTTAACGAGTCAGTAGGTATAAACCCATAAAGAGGGCATAAAACAATCACAAGTAGAGTGATTGGGAGAGGATTCGTGTGATTCTTTTTTCAAATTATTTCAGCTCTGATATAAGTTTTACATACACACTCAAGAAAAAAATTCTGGTGGGTACTTCTCTCCTCCTGAAAACATCTTAAATTGAGGCTACTTGGAATTTCTTGGGAGGTGAAAAGGGTGTATATGTTTTTCCTGTGTACCAAACAAGAATCATGAGGAGAGTTGGCATCAGTTCCTCATGATATTGTCACATAAACTGTTCTTCAAAGAGGTTTCTTCCTCTATAGTTTTAGCACCTCAGTCTCAGCTTAGGCCCAGACCTTTATCATCTTACACTTCTGTTATTTGTGACTCCTGTCTTGTCCCTCTTTTCCATAGTCTATCCTAATGTAAAACAAATATCCATAAAATGCAAATCTGATCCTGCCATTCACCAACTTGAGTGCTTTCAGTGACTCAGCCAAAAAAAATCATCCTACAACCTCCTTGTAATGGCTTACAATAATTTATCACTCTATAATTGTCTGCCAAATTATTGAGCAAATCAATCAATACATGAACAAATATGGTAATCTCTGAGTTATTTGATACACATAAAGTAAACATATTCCTCTTCAAGCCTGATCTGGATTCTTGGCAAGATGTATTAGTCCATTCTTGCACTGCTATAGAACAATACCAGAGATTGGGTAATTCATTTAAAAAAGAGGTTTAATTGGCTCACAATTCCACAGGCTGCACAGGAAACAAGGCAGGATCTGCTTATGTGGAGGCCTCAGGAAAATTTCAATCACGGCAGAAGGTGAAGGGGAAGCAGGCACATATTACATGGCCAGAGCAGGAGGAAAAGAGGAGAGAGGAGGAGATGCCACACACTTTTAAAGAACTAGATCTCAAGAGAACTGACTCAGTATCATTACACAGTACCAAGGGGGAAATCCATCCTCCTGATCCAATTTCCTCTCACCAGGCCCCACCTCCAACATTGGGGATTACAATTCGACTTGAGATTTGGGCGGGGACACAGATCCATACCATATTTTTCCTCCCCTTCCCCCTCTAAATCTCTGTTCTGACATTGCAAAATACAACCATCCTTTCACAACAGTCCTCAAAGTCTTACCTCATGCCAGTATTAAGTCTGAAGTCCAAAATCTCATCTAAAACAAGGCTAGTCCTTTCTGCACATGAGCCTGTAATATCAAAAATAAATTACTTACTCCCAAGATACAATGGGGGTATCATTACTCCCATTCCAAAAAGGAGAAATCACCCAAAAGAAAGGGGCTGCAGGCTCCATGCAAGTCTGAAACCCAGCAGAGTCGTCATTAAATTTTAAAGCTCCTAAATAATCTCTTTTGACTCAATGTTTCACATCCAGGGCATACTGGTGCAAAGGGTGGGCTCCCAAACTCTTGGGCAGCTCCACCCCTGTGACTTTCCAGGGTTCAGCCCCAGTAGTTCCTCTCAAGGGCTGGCATTGACTGCCTGTGTTTTTCCAGGAGCGGGATATAAGCTGTTGGTGGCACTACCATTCTGGAGCCTGGGGGATGATAGCCCTCTTCTCACAGCTCCAATAGGCAGTGCCCCAGTGGGGACTCTTTGAGGAGGCCCCAACTCTGCTTTTCCCTTTCATACTGCCCCAACAGAGACTCCCCATGAGGGCTCTGCCCTTGCAACAAGCTTCTGACTAGACATTCAGGGTTTTCCATACATTCTCTGAAATCTAGGTGGAAGGTCCATAGCCTCAACTCCTACACTCTGTGCACCACATAGAAAACACCAAGACTTATGTCTTGCACTCTCTGAAGTAGCAACTTGAGCTGTACTTGGGCCCCTTTGAGGATGGATGCCAGTGAGGATGTGGGGAACAGTGATCTGAGACTGTGCAGAGTAGCATGGCCCTGAGGCCCTAAGTCCTGAACATTGAAACTCTTTTTCCCTTTTAGGCCTCTGGTCTTGTGATGGGAGGGGCTGCACTGAAGGTCTCTGAAATGCCTTGGAGGCCTCTTCCCCAGTGTCTTGGCTATAAACATTTAGCTCCTCTTTCCTTAAGCAAATTTCTGCAGCTGGCTTGAATTCTTCCCCAGAAAATGGGTTTTTGTTTACTATATTAAGGGCAGACTGCAAATTTTCCAAACGTTACTATCTGCTTCCCTTTTAAATGTAAGTTCTAGTTTCAAGTCATTTCTTTCAAGCATGTGAGCATAGGTTGCTAGAAGCATCCAGGTCACATGTTGAACACTTTGCTGCTTAGAAAGTTTTTCCATCTCTTAATCATCTCTCTTAGGTTCAAAGTTCCACAGATCCCTGGATTGGGAACACAATGCTTCCAGTCCCTTTGCTAATGTACAACAAAAGTGACCTTTCCTCCATTTTCCCATAAGTTTCTCATCTTTATCTGAGATCTCCTCAGCCTGGACTTAATTGTCTATGTCACTATTTGCATTGAGGTCACAACAATTTAACAAGTCTCTAGGAAGTTTCAAACTTTCCTAGCCAACTTTCCCTCAGCTTCCAGCCTTCTGAGACTTCTATGCTCCTCCAACCTCTGCCTGTTGCCCAGTTCCAAAACTGCTTCCATACTTTCAGGTATCTTTATAGCAATGCCCCACTCCTTGGTACCAATTTTCTATATTAGTCCATTCTTGCTCTGTTATAAATAAATATCTGAGACTGAGTAATTTATTTTAAGAAGAGGTTTAATTGGCTCACAGTTTACAGGCTACACAGGAAACATGGCAGAATCTGCTTCTGGGGAGGCCTTGGGAAACTTTCAGTCATGGCAGAAGATGAGGGGGAAATAAGCACGTCTTACATGGACAGAGCAGGAGGAGAAGAGC
>NW_012107664.1:496498-512180 GCF_000951045.1 Mandrillus leucophaeus
TCCCCTTCCCCCTCTAAATCTCTGTTCTGACATTGCAAAATACAACCATCCTTTCACAACAGTCCTCAAAGTCTTACCTCATGCCAGTATTAAGTCTGAAGTCCAAAATCTCATCTAAAACAAGGCTAGTCCTTTCTGCACATGAGCCTGTAATATCAAAAATAAATTACTTACTCCCAAGATACAATGGGGGTATCATTACTCCCATTCCAAAAAGGAGAAATCACCCAAAAGAAAGGGGCTGCAGGCTCCATGCAAGTCTGAAACCCAGCAGAGTCGTCATTAAATTTTAAAGCTCCTAAATAATCTCTTTTGACTCAATGTTTCACATCCAGGGCATACTGGTGCAAAGGGTGGGCTCCCAAACTCTTGGGCAGCTCCACCCCTGTGACTTTCCAGGGTTCAGCCCCAGTAGTTCCTCTCAAGGGCTGGCATTGACTGCCTGTGTTTTTCCAGGAGCGGGATATAAGCTGTTGGTGGCACTACCATTCTGGAGCCTGGGGGATGATAGCCCTCTTCTCACAGCTCCAATAGGCAGTGCCCCAGTGGGGACTCTTTGAGGAGGCCCCAACTCTGCTTTTCCCTTTCATACTGCCCCAACAGAGACTCCCCATGAGGGCTCTGCCCTTGCAACAAGCTTCTGACTAGACATTCAGGGTTTTCCATACATTCTCTGAAATCTAGGTGGAAGGTCCATAGCCTCAACTCCTACACTCTGTGCACCACATAGAAAACACCAAGACTTATGTCTTGCACTCTCTGAAGTAGCAACTTGAGCTGTACTTGGGCCCCTTTGAGGATGGATGCCAGTGAGGATGTGGGGAACAGTGATCTGAGACTGTGCAGAGTAGCATGGCCCTGAGGCCCTAAGTCCTGAACATTGAAACTCTTTTTCCCTTTTAGGCCTCTGGTCTTGTGATGGGAGGGGCTGCACTGAAGGTCTCTGAAATGCCTTGGAGGCCTCTTCCCCAGTGTCTTGGCTATAAACATTTAGCTCCTCTTTCCTTAAGCAAATTTCTGCAGCTGGCTTGAATTCTTCCCCAGAAAATGGGTTTTTGTTTACTATATTAAGGGCAGACTGCAAATTTTCCAAACGTTACTATCTGCTTCCCTTTTAAATGTAAGTTCTAGTTTCAAGTCATTTCTTTCAAGCATGTGAGCATAGGTTGCTAGAAGCATCCAGGTCACATGTTGAACACTTTGCTGCTTAGAAAGTTTTTCCATCTCTTAATCATCTCTCTTAGGTTCAAAGTTCCACAGATCCCTGGATTGGGAACACAATGCTTCCAGTCCCTTTGCTAATGTACAACAAAAGTGACCTTTCCTCCATTTTCCCATAAGTTTCTCATCTTTATCTGAGATCTCCTCAGCCTGGACTTAATTGTCTATGTCACTATTTGCATTGAGGTCACAACAATTTAACAAGTCTCTAGGAAGTTTCAAACTTTCCTAGCCAACTTTCCCTCAGCTTCCAGCCTTCTGAGACTTCTATGCTCCTCCAACCTCTGCCTGTTGCCCAGTTCCAAAACTGCTTCCATACTTTCAGGTATCTTTATAGCAATGCCCCACTCCTTGGTACCAATTTTCTATATTAGTCCATTCTTGCTCTGTTATAAATAAATATCTGAGACTGAGTAATTTATTTTAAGAATAGGTTTAATTGGCTCACAGTTTACAGGCTACACAGGAAACATGGCAGAATCTGCTTCTGGGGAGGCCTTGGGAAACTTTCAGTCATGGCAGAAGATGAGGGGGAAATAAGCACGTCTTACATGGACAGAGCAGGAGGAGAAGAGCGAGAGGAGGAGGTGCCATACACTTTTAAACAACCAGATTTTATGATAACTCACTCACTATTGCAACACAGTACCAAGGAGAAAATTCACCGCCATGATCCAGTCACCTCCCATCAGGCCCCACTCCAACATTTGGGGTACAATTTAATATGAGATTTCAGGGAGGACACAGATCCAAACCATATCACAAGGCAAAGGCATTAATATAAAAGATTCCTCTAATTATATGGCTGGAGGGAGTTCAATGGCTCATGCCTTTAATCCCAGCACTTTGGGAGGCAAGGCTGGAGGATTGCTTGAGGCCAGGAGTTTGAGACCAGTCTTGGCAACATACTGAGATCCTGTCTGTATTAAAAATACAAAAGTTAGCTGGGCATGCTGGTGCATGCTTGTATGCCTGTAGTTCTAGCTACTCTGGAGAATTAGGAGGGAGGATTGCTTGAGCCCAGGAGGGTGAGGTTGCAGTGAGCTACAATTGCACTGCTGTGCTCCAACCTGGGTGACAGAGAGAGAGACTCTGTAAATAAGAATCTCCTAGTCAACCTGGGTGACAGAGAGAGACTCCTAGTAAATAAGTAAACAAATAAAAATTTGTCTTCATATAGATCTCGTTTATTGAAAGGAAACAATTTGACAGCCTTCTAAATTTCATATATGGACGATATCAATTTTCTGATATGTGATTAAGAGACATAAATTATCAAGCTTGGTGATGATTTTGCAAATGTTTAAAGGTTTAATCCACAGAAAATATGTACTGTTAATGTTGTTTTCTGATAGGCCAATTCTCCAGAACTATTCTTAAAAATTAAAGAGAATTCTTTCCAGGTAAAGTTGTTATTGTCACAATTTCATTATGTTAAGCAGCGATCTCTGGGATAACTCTAGCAGCGGTTTCACTTACATCATTCAGTAATGGACAGCATTAGAAGTATGTCTTAATTTGCCTATCAAAACGTATCTTTATTTTTTCTATGCATAATGAAAACCATTCAGCAAAGCCCTGTGAAACCTACACCCATCCTCAGAATTACAATCCGTGAATAAAATTAGCTTTACAAATAATTTATACAATGGCGTTTCTGGAAAAAAAAGATAAAATAGTTTGAGCTTCTGTTTAATATATGAAATAAACTTCTCAGTAATGATAAATTATATTTTTCTCTGCACGATCTGTGAGATTTTTTTCTATAAATATATAACGTGCGTGATAGACTTAATGTCCAGTTCAGTGTTCTTTTTTTTCATATAGACAGGGACTTCTTTCAAGATAAAATCCAGCTGTTCCAGAGAGAATAAAGGCATCACAGCCTCTGATATATCTTTATGGTTATCTGCTGATAATCATGGGGATCTGCTAATCCTGATCCCTCATAACCCTCCCAGGAGTCCTTCAAGAAATAATCAACCTAATCAGGAAGTCATTTCTCATATATTGAGAAAATGAGTATCCATTAAGAAATTACCAGAACAAATTCATTTTAGAAAGCTACAAGTCATCCCAGAAACTGTAAATCTTGGGAACTATCTCTTAGGACTTTCTTCGGTTTGATCTAAACACTGCACTTCACAAACTGTTTATCTTACTAACATTTTCCCTCTGAAGCCTTTCCATCAAACATGGTAATATATCATTTCCATGATAAAATATTTAGGTATTTCTTCTGGCCTATAGGCACTGTGATAAAAATTACGGAGACTTAAGGGCACTGTGACTCAAGACAGTTTAGAAATCTTTGAAAAACTGTTTAATTTCCCAAACTAGATGTGAAGAGAAGGTACAGAATCTTATTGAGGGATATAAGTTAAGACAAAGTATGGAGAGAATGGGCCGTGAAGATTTTATATACACAAGAAAATGATTAGCAGAGTGTGCTTCTCCAGAGGGTTATATGTTTTCTTTGGCCAGGTGGCTGTGTTTATGCCCCACTCCCTACTGTTTCTTGATTTCTTGGAATGAATCTTTTGTTCATTCTATACATTTACCTTTATGAATTGGAGAATTGTGTATTTTTTCTTTATTTACACTTGATATTTTAATGTTTTTTCAAATTAAACTCTAAAATTTTCAACATCTTTACCATCTACCAAAACATCAAATAACCTTGAGTCTGTTTCCTCAAATACCTTCTCCTAATTTAATATGTACGTTACTCAATAACTAATTCTATCTTTATTTTTGTTAACTCCACTAATCAGACACATAGTTATTTGTATATAGTCCATGCTTGTTTAGGTTTACCAGCGTGCTTATTAACACTTGGAAGAAAATTTTCCACTTTACGTTATGCTTATTTTCCTCCTGTGGTTATGCTTGTTTTTCACATATGAACTTTAGCAGTTTCTTTATTGAAATCAATTAGTAGTAAAATTTTGTCTATAGCTTTATAATTTGATCATTTTTGTAGAATATACATAGCCCATGTTATAGAATTTTTGGTTATTGGCAGATATCTTTCCTGCAGTGTTTTCAAAATAAGTTTTACAAGACCTTGCCTTCTAAACCTGTTAAATAAACTATCAGTCTAATTTTAATTCATCTGTGGAGAATCTGACATATTTCTGACTTCCCAGACCTCCGTATCTTTGACAATCCTCAGTTTTATTACCAGGTGTGTATGTATGCATATCTTTTTATCTTTCTTGCTTGGGATTCATGATCTTCCTGGCTCAGACAATAAGGGTTTTTCATCAATTACAGAAAACTATCAGCCATTATATGATTTTTCATGTTGTCATATGTTCCTGAGGATCCTCTTTGGCTTTGAATTACAAATTTTAATTTTGTTCTCCATGTTATTAACTACTTTCCCAAATTTTCCTTCTCTTTGTCTGTGTGTGCTGCCTTCTGTGTAATTTTCTTGAAATCTATTCTCCAGGCTGTTGTATTTACTTTTTCCTTTTATCAGTTATGTCTTATCTATTTTTCATTTCTAGAAATAATATTTGATTTACCTTCAATTTTGCCTTGTCATTTTGCTAGACACCTGGTTCATATTTTGTTCACTCTTTTTATTTTTCTAACACATATCAACAAACTTACTTTAAATTGTTTTTGTTCACTGTATTATCTTCAGTCTTTACTTGTCTGATTTTGCAGTTGGCTGATTCTGCTTATTACTGTTTAAATGGACTATACAAAAATTTTGTGATTTAAAAACAATACATAAACTCATAATTTGGAACTTTTTAAGTGGGAATTCTTAAATACGGAATTAAAACAGTTTCTTCCAGAGAGGATTTTTGGTTATTTCTCAAAGACTCCTGAGAGTAGAAATAACAACATCAAACCAATTTTCAAATTTCTTTTAGAGCCCATAGATAATATAAATTCTGGCCCTAAATCTTTGTAAGTATAGGTTTGTCACTGGGAAAATTCCAGAAAAATTTCTGTCATCTTCCCCCTTCATCCTTCAACATTGACAGAAGCATGCATTCAAAATTTCCCTTTCCGTGGAGGGATTGCTTTTTTATCTCAAGTCAATATGTGGTTATCTAGGTTTTATACAGAGATTTCCAGTCCAGTCTCTAACCAAGCTCAAGTCCCTGACTTTGTGTGTTCTTTTTTCTATACACAGTCAATTAATATCTAGGTACTCCACAAATGCCATAGGGCAAATTCTACAGGGAAAATGCCATAATCAATGCTAATTTGTTTCTGTGGAATAATATGCTATTGTTTTTTTACTGTCTGAGGAATATTTAATGCTCTAGGAGAATGAAAATGTTCTTAAAACTTTAGGTTTTACTATATGATAGAGCCCATATAATGCAAAGGTACATGTTAACTTGATTTCTGACTGATAAAGAAGAGGACATCAAAGCTGATGATTTCACTTGCCCTATAAAATGTTAATCATTCTCTTCTAATCTAGCAATCTTATTCTAAGATTTTTAAACATGTCTGCAAACACCCCATTTCACTGGTTCTCTCATTAATGATGAGTTAAATTTTTATGTGTTCATTTGCATTTGTATAATAATCATGTTTTTATTCATTTGAAAATTACATTTTGATAAAATACAATTGACTATCTTGTCAATTTTATTATTCTGCTTTATTTTTGGAAGCACCCACAACATCATTCTGTTCCATCTCTCCAAAGCAGAGACAAGAATTATGCAACACCACTTATGCACATGCACACACACACACACACACACACAAACACACAAATTGGTATAGCACACAAATTACTTAACTTTTTCTTTTTTAGAGCAGTATTTTTGGTATTGTTTATTAATTCTATTAATTCTATAATACTTATTGATTAACATTTTAAAATTCATTATCTCATAAATAGCCCAGTTCACTACTTTTGCTAGCATTTAAGGGTCATTTTTAAGATTACCCAGGTAAGCAGAATTGCAGTTATGAACAGGGCCTTGGTTTTCTGATTTTTATTCAACTAAACATTCATCATAAGCATTTTTTTTAATAGGCATTAATTATATATTTATCTGAAAGCATAAGACTGTTAAATTTTGAGTTACTTTTCAATATTATTATTTTCTGATGTGATGTTTTATAACATAGCTAGAGACTATTACCTCCCTATCTGAAGAGCATACCTTCTAATTTTATTTGAGCAATGTTTGTATCTGTAGTAGACAATATTTTACACCATATTTGCAGTAACTACTGTATATTGAAGGATGCTTTTTGGTTTCTGCTTTTGCTACATGTAAAAATGTGTTTCCTGTACATCAGCTTTCTGGTCTACTAAATGCCAATGTTTTTGGACGTTGAAATGTCTGTGACACTAAATGGGGTATTTTGCTGAAACTGATTAGATCAATGCATCTGTTGTAGGTTTTAGATCATCCTTTTATGACAGATTTATTAAACAGTTCAAGAAACTTGGCACAAGGACACTTGGCCACATTGATTCAACTGGAAAGTTAAATATGGATGTGATGAGCATTAACTTTGATGACATTTTATCCAGAAGCAAATAAAATTCTTTCTAAAAATTAGAAAAATAAAATTTTAAAGCTTTTGTAAGCTACTAAGTACTGTTTCTTCTCTTTGTTTAGGAAAATGTAGCAGAAAACTAGTGGTTGACAAGAGCTTTTATTTATTTTATTTCTTAAATAGTTATACTTAAGTTTCATTTATATTTCTTTTCCTGCCCTCCATAAATTTTTGTCATTTTGTCAATTTGCACTTTGTGTTACTGTCATTTCCTTTTTCTGTGCTTTCCACACAAATATTTATCATGTTTTATTATCCTAATTTGTTTTATCCTTTATTCCTATTTCCTTATTTTATGAATACTTTTGTTTAGCATAAAGAATCATCCTAATTTGAGACAACTTGGTTTCCTTTAATATTCAATTCAAAGACAAAATTATAAACAAAAGAAATAAAAATTAGTGCTCATGAAACTCTTTTATTTCAGCTAAGGACATTAACTTCATAGCAATAAAAGCTCTTCATGATTAGATTTAAGAGTACAAACAATGATTACTTGCAGGAGTGTGATTCCAAAGCAAGCAGCACTTGATACTCATTCTTAGCTCATTATCAAAAATCAGAAAGCAGGAGTGCAAACTAAACATTTTGAGAGCTATTTAGTAGGCTAAGGTCAAATAGGTTTCTTGATATTATTTCTGGAAACTATTATAAATGAGTTTAGGAAAAGTAACGAATTAATAATAATTCATGTGCAGTAGTGACATAATGCAACTTTGATTTTAATCAAATAGAATTTCAGGCCCCTTCTCTCCACCTTTCTCTCACTGTTGCAACGTACCATAGAGTACTGGTGAAGGAAGCCGGCTCTGCAGCGGAACTGGCTAAGTTCCAGTCCTTGCCCTACTATGTACTACCTGCATGTGATGGTTAATATTGAGCGTCAACTTGATTGGATTGAAGGATGCAAAGTACTGTTTCTGGGAGTGTTCATGAGGCTGTTGCCAAAGGAGATTAATATTTGAGTCAGTGAACTAGAAGAAGTAGATCCACCCTCAATCTGGATGGGCATCATCTAATCAGCTGCCAATGCGGCCATGATAAAAGCAGACAGAGGAATGTGGTAGGATTAGACTGGCTAAATTTTCTGGCCTCCATCCTTCTCCTGTGCTGGATGCTTCTTGCCCTTGAACATTGGACTCCAAGTTCTTCAGCTTTTGCATTCTTGGACCTACACCGGTGGATTGCTAGGAGTTTTCAGGCCTTCAGATGCAGACTGAAGGCCGCACTGTCAGCTTCCCTACTTTTGAGGTTTTGGACTTGGATTGGTTTCCTTGCTCCTCACCTTTCAGGCAGCCTATTGTGGGATGTCACCTTGTGATCATGTGGGTCGATGCTCCTTAATAAACTTCCTTTCATGTATACATCTATCCTATTACTCAAGTCTCTCTAAAGAACCCTACTAATACACTGCATGACATTGAACAACATATGTCATCTTTCATTGCTTAGTTTTTTCATCCCTTAAACAGGGAATTAATATCTACTTCATGTGGTTATGTAACAATTACATGAGATAATATATGTTTGGTTGTTACTGGCACTATTAAATGAGATAATATATGTTTGGTAGTTACCGGCACTGTTTACCAAATATTTCTGGCTCGCTTCCCTTCTAGAAAGGTGACAGAATTGACCTTCATGATCTTTTATGATTTTATAGCTTATAAAATTACATGTGTCACCTCTGGATCAGAACATTTACTAGACTGTACAATCACACAAGAAGTACCCTTTCCTCTCTCACAGCAACTGCTGACATTTAAAATGATGACTGCTCTGTTATCCTGTGTCCCCAAGTGACTAACAATTGGGACCTTTTGAAAACCCATGATGAACATATATAATAGATGAATAATAAGCTCTTGTTTAATTAAATCCCCAAGTTCTTTTTATCTTTTAATTTTTCTTAGCACCATATAAAATCTTCTATCATGACTGATGCAAATATCAACAACTAGAAGTGAGTGATGCCATTAAAAACCCTAAATATATGGCATTGGCTTAGGGACTGGTTAGTGGATAGGGAAGAAACTATTACCAAATGCTAGAAGGATGTAAATCACTCTCATGTAGGGCAACATCTTTTATAATTTGCTTCAGCAATAACGCAGAAATTAGACAATGTGCCCAATGGCAACATAACATTAGGAAAAGAATCTGGACAATAGGAAGTAGCACATAATAGTTGCTGTTGGCTACATTTGGCAAGGTATTACAAAAATTGTATAAGTACAATTTGAAACGGGAATGGAAGGGAGTAGAGAGAGAACCAAAATGTGGGAACCTGCAGTGTTTGAAGAGACAAGACAGGCATCTCACTCTTAAGCCATTTGTAGGAAACTGAGAATGCCTCTGAACAACAAAGTCCAATTAGTTGTCATCCATTTTTTAAGAAATCAAATGAAGATGTGATTAGTTCACTCACTGTTAAAACCTCTAGATTAATTTCTTGCATCAAAAATCCTTTTATTTAGACAAAATGGCTTAGAGAATGGATGAGGGAAGGCTCAAAGTATCTGTAATTAAGTTGAAAATAACTGCACGTGGACTTTTGGAACTAAAACTTGAGTTAGATGTGTAACTACTATTAAGATCTTCAGAAAACTGTACTAAAGAAAACAATCATGACCTTATGTTAAAATTTTATTTGACCAAGACAAAAACTAGCCCTTGGTCTCCCAAGTTTCTAGGGATAGGGGATTCAGAAATTTGCTCAGCCCCCAAACAGATGTGGTCATGAAGAATAGTGGAAAATGAACAATTCTATAAGAAATAGGACATTACGAAGGTCCAGCAAAAGCAAAGGATTGGGATGCACATCTCATAAATAATATCACAGATCTAATTAAGGAACAACCCTATACCCCAAGTACGGGAAGTCTCTTGTTATATTTGTCCAGCCAGAGTTTTAATTCCTGTAATCCAAACAAACTTCTGTGTCCCTATTTTTGTCCTTCCAAAATAAGAGTGTTCTTCAAAATGATCCTGTTTTTCTATAGTTGTGGTAGATGGTTTTGAAGTGCCTCTAAATGTTGTGTGTCCTTCTAATGTTCATGCCCTTGTAAAAATCTTCTCCCTTTGTGTGTGGACTGGGCCTAATGACTTGTTTCTAACAAATAGCAAGTGGTAAAAATGTTGAGATGTCACTTCCAACATTAGATTACAGAAGAGTAAGACTTTCATCTGGCTTTCGCTCTGTCTCATCCTTTCACTTACTGGCTCTGATGAAGCCAAATTCTATATTAATACCTACCTTAGGGAGAGGTCCACATAGTACGAAAGACAGAGGCTACCAGTCAACAGCTTGAGAGCACACCAGACCCTCCATTCAATGACCCAAAAGTAATGAACCCTTTCAACAATCACTGAGTGGCCTTAGAAGATGATCTTGCCTCCAGCAAACTTGAAGTGACTGAGGTCTTGTTTCAACAGCTTGTTGTCTTGCAAGACCAAGACCAGAGAACCCATTTAACTCATGCCCAGACTTCTGATGTACAGAAACTGCAGATATAAATGGTTTCAGGTAATGTGTCACTCAGTAATAGATAACTAATATAATTCTTTTTGTACTGAATAAGTTAAAAAGCAGATTCAAAATGTTTAAAGTTACTATTTCTTCAGATCATGAGCAGTTACATCCAGACTTGACATGAAAATAAGAATTTATTTCTCTCAGGTGCTAAACGTTCAACGTAATTTCATTTTGGAATGAGATTTACTCTGTGAGCAAGAACGGAAGTGAATTAAATATCCAATGACAAAAGGAAAGTTCTCTGGAGGTCTATAGAGCTATTAACCAAATGTTTCTTGTTCTTTTCTCTTCCGGACATGAGGTAGGATAACTTCTTGGCCTTTTTGGGATTGGGTGGGCCATTTGACTTGTTCAAACTGTTAAGCTCCGATCATATAAAGAGATCTTTCCAGCATAGAAACTGGCAGCGTTTGAAATTGTTTCTTTGTTCCTTTATATAGTGAAAAGAGTACCTCTTTTGATCATCAAAGAGTATGTAGCATGAATAGTAAGTAAATTATCCATGTGGCAAACCACAGAGATATTAGAGATGTTTCTTTGTGTAATATAACCTTGTCTATTCTGATATGTTCAATACATGAAGTACTAAAACTTTTCTTTACATGAAGGATATAAATAATACATGTGTGTTATTCTTGTCTGCATGAATATACCACTGTAAGTCTAGAACCTCTTATATATTTAAGGCCAGCTCTAGATTAAGGCAGGATCCACAAACTAATAGGCAGATTGTAGTTATGGGACACTAAAAAACCACGGAATTATTTTTCCTTTATGTTCTCTATTTAGCAAAATATCAACTCATACTTGAAATTTAATAATTCTTGAAGAAATTTCATACAAAAAAGTGGAAATGTAAAATTGTACAACTATTTGGAAGCGAACTGGGCAATTTAGAAACATAAAAAACGATTATCCCAAAAGACTCAGACAATTTAGCTTCTGGGTATCTGCAGCTTGTTCCTGTTTGTGAGGATAATTGGTCTTTAACACATCTCTCATAGAGTAAATCTAAATAGAAAACCCATTACAGTTTTATTAAATGTTTAACAAAGCCCACATTGTAATGGCTCATGCCTATAATCCCAGCACTTAGAGAGGCTGAGGCGGGCAGATCACCTGAGGTCAGGAGTTTGAGATCAGCCTGGCCAACATGGCGGCATCCTGTCTCTACTAAAAATACAAAAAATAGCTGGGCGTGGTGGTGGGTGCCTGTAATCCCAGCTACTTGGGAGGCTGAAGCAGGAGAATCATTTTAACTCAGGTGGCGGAGGTTGCAGTGAGCCCAGATTGCATCATTGCTGTCCACCGTGGGAAATAAGAGTGAAACACCCTCTCAAAAAAAAAAAAAAAAAAAAAAAAAAAACTAAACAAAGCAACAACACAAACACAAAGTCCACCAAACAATGAAAATTTTACAGATAATCACTATTAGAAACTGATAATGAATAATAAGGTGATATAGTTAACATGCATTAATGAAATGGTTGCATAGTAAGCACAGGATTATTCTCACTTGTTTTACTTATCTGTGTTTCATGGGAGTGATATCCAAGTTGTTTCTTAAAAATTTGAAGAAATGACATTTCAGATATATCATTTTACAAACTCTTCATGAAGTCAAAATTTTGTAAAACACAAAACCTTATTTTTTAGGGTCCTTCACAAATATTTCTTTTGTTTCTTATTTCATTAATTTATACCCATTTTCTATACAACCTTTGATTTTCTTTAGGCTTTCTTTGGTTCTATTTTTCATTTTAATGTATCACTTACTTGTTTTAAATGCATTTGACATCATAAGTTGATCTCTGTTACCAATTTAGATGCATTCAATTAGTTTTGTTAGGTAGTACTTTCATTACATTTCACTCTAAATATTTCATATTTTATAGTTATTTCCCTTAGATAAAACTGTCATTTTGAATTTCACTTTTTTTCATTAAAAATAAAAATGTTTAAATATATTTTATATAAGTTAAACATATATAAATTGTTTAATTGCACTTTAGTCAGAGAACTTACCTAAATGATCAAATTATTAAAACTTTATTGAATTTTTAACTTAGATTTTAAAGAATTCATTCATACAATTTATATGTGAAAGTCTTGTATGGTCTTTATGTATTGGTGAGTTATATATGAATTTATATATGTGTGAATCCCCCACGACACACACACATCCATACATATATACTTGTTAATTTTTGCTAGTGTTTACTACAATATATAGCCATTTCTGATGGAGGCAGGTTAAAAGTTCTTGTTTTATGGCCTTATGAATTTTGTGATATTGTTACTTCATGCTTTATACAATTTTTTCATACACATAAAATATTTGTTTATGAATACTCTTTATAAAAATAATTTTAAACATCTCTATATAAATAATTCTGTGTCATTTATTAGTTTTACCTATTTAATATAACATAAAAGTATATAAGTATATTCATTTAGCTGAATTTATAATCTGTCTTTTAATGGATACTTTATTCTGTTTATGTTGATTGGATATATTGCAGTCAGAGAGGTTGCTGAGCAGACTTTTGGAAGTTGTCATGGCAACATAGGTGATTGATTATTTCCAACTGCTGCAAATTAACATCCGCCATATCATTCATGCCAAAGTCACACTTCCCCCGGACTGCTACCAGCAATAACTGCACAGTATACTATTGCTGAGCCATGGATGCCTAACACAGGACTCCTCCAACAGACATCTCTTACATGAGGTATCGACAAGGACCAAGACTTTTCTCAGAAGTACATAGTAACTTCTCCTCCAATTCAATTCTTGCTCCTTTTTCTCCACTCACTTTGGTCAGCCCTCATACCGTAAAAACCTCCTTTTCATTCTTCAAAGACATTACTCATGTGCCCAATTTACCTAAGCATCAGTGTTTAGAAGTTTTAAACTGACACATGTTACTAGACAGATGAGGATTTATTTTTTCCAACCACTATCTTGTGCCTTTTAAATCTTCTTTTTATTTACCTGTTCATTTCTTCCTTCCCGCTTCTGTTTAAATTGATAAAGCTTCTGTATAACAAATAAATTTTCTCCCTATATTTAGAAACTTTGCCCTGATATCTATTCTTCTATTGTAACACTCAGTTTTTATTTGGTTGCAATAGCCAACCAAAACAAAAAAAAACAAAAAACAGAACAAAACAAAACGACAAAACAATGAAACAAACAGCAAAAATAAAATATTTTTAAGCTAACTAAACTAGATGTGGCCTTGTGACTCTATGCTGACTTACAAATATTACCTGATGTGGTAATAGAAATTACACCAAACATGACCCAATAAACCAGCAACAGAAAGAACACATTGAAATAAAAGGACAGCAGTCCGAAATGGCAAGGGTACTGTGCAAAATAAATATGGATTAAAAGAACAATAAACTCATGATAGCTCAACTAAGATTTTAGAAGAAATTTACAAAAGAGAAAGTAATGCATACTTTGTAATAGTGGTGTAGACCACAAAATTAAGAACAAAGGGCCCAAAAAATCAGAGGAATGGTAGATAGAAATGAAGAGAAGAAGATAACTGTAGAAGTAAATAATAAAAAGTGGTTATCTCACCTAAGAATTATAGATATGCACCTAACGATGAAGTCTGAACAACTAGTAAAAATTGACACTAAATTTTCTAGAAAATATTTTGAGGTATGATACGAATATTCAGCTAGAAAGGGCTTTCTTACTTGAAAATAATTCAATAATACAATATATACACAAGGATTTCCTAGCAGTAGTTTTGAATTAAATAATAATAAGCTATCTTGCAGATAAATATCAATGTTACATAAAATTTCTTTGTAATGCTAAATGTTAGAAAATGATTAAGTAGGAAGCTTTGACTGAAACATTATTATATATAATGTGTATATATGTGTGTGTATATATATATATAGCGCACCAGACTGTATTTCATGTGCAAAGGCTATGTCAAATACTATCAGATATGATACAGGTCCAGCCTATGTAACCTCAGCAAAAGTGTGTAATGATTCAATCCAGATTGCCAAAAAAAAAAAGAACTAAGCTAAGCTTATAATAAGTAAACACATGGTCAGAAATGACTGACAATTGCTTTTGAACATGAATTTTTATCTAAGTAATTATTATAGTTCTAAACTTTGTAACATCAAAACCCATGAGGTAAAAATGGTAGAAAATGCAAGTTGCCTGATATAACAATGGGATATTAAGAAGCCCTTGTTAACTTTAAGGATAATGCAGCTTGAAAAATACTTTTGGAAATGTTAAACATAACCTGTTATCAAATTGACAAAATAATTCATTAATCTATTTCTTCACCTAATACTAATACATTTGTATTATATTTCTATTAAATATCAAAAAATGTCCAGTTTCTAGAAAGATAAATGAAAAATCTTATGCATCCCATGCACTCAAGAATATCACAGTTCAGTAAGAAAAACTGACACAAGCAGTTAATTATAAAAAGTGTACAAATAACTATAGTATACCAAGAAAACACTGTCAAAGACTATAAATCCCTGTTTGAGAATAATCAGGGGAATTGGAATTGTAGCAAATGGGACTGAAAAAGCATTTACAAAATAAACATTAGGTCATTGTCAGTGGAAAGCAAAGCAAAACAATCGTTTCCCAGGTAAAACACACAATAAAAATTATAAAGGCAAGGAAAAACATGGTAGAGAAAACAAAATCAGATTGGTGATGCTAAATAGTAATGGGACAGTGACTAGAAATTAAAATGGAAAGGCTCATCAATAGGCCTTGCCTGAGGCCGCTGTTCTAATTGCTGTAGTGCGATCCTGGCTCTATGCAACCTCCTCCTGTTGAGTTCAATGGATTCTCCTCTCTCAGCCTCCCAAGTAGCTATGGTAACAAGTGTGTACCACCGTGCCAGGCTAATTTTTGGATGTTTTTGTAGAGACACAATTTCACCACCTTGGCCAGACTGGTCTCGAACTCCTGACCTCAAGTGGTCCACTTGCCTCAGCTTCCTGCCATGGGTTGGCGTTTTATTTTATTTTATTTCATTTCGTTTCATTTCATTTTTGGCAACAATTGTGAAAGGAGTTGAGTTCCTTATTTGATTCTCAGTTTGGTTACTGTTGGTGTATAGCAGTGCTACTGATTTTTGTACATTGATTTTGTAACGCAAAACTTTGTTGAATTTATTTACCACATTTACAAGCTTTTTGGATGAGTCTTCAGGGTTTTCTAGGTATACAATAATGACATCAACAAATAGCAACAGTTTGACTTCCTCTTTACCAATTCAGATGACCATTATTTCTTTCTCTTTTCTGATTGTTCTGGCTAGGACTTCCAGTACTATGTTGAATAGAAGTGGTAAAAATGCGCTTTTT
>NW_012107664.1:513014-516907 GCF_000951045.1 Mandrillus leucophaeus
TTTTTTTATTTCATTTATTTCTGCTTTTATCTTTGTTATTTCTTTTCTTCTTCTGAGTTTGGCTTTGGTTTGTTCTTATTTCTCTAGTGCCTTGAGGTGTGACCTTAGATTGTATATTTGTGCTCTTTCAGACATTTTGATGTAGGCATTTAATGTTATGAACTTTCCTCTTAGTACCATTTTTGCTGTATCCCAGTGATTTTGATAGGTTTTGTCACAATTGTCATTCAGCTCAAATAATTTTTTAAATTTTAATCTTGATTTCATTGTTGACCCAAAGATCATTCAGAAGCAGATTATTTAATTTACATTTACTTGCATGGTTTTGAAGGTTCCTTTAGGAGTTGATTTCAAATTTTATTCTACCATGTTCTGAGAGTGTACTTGATATAATTTTGATTTTCTTAAATTTATTGAGAGTTGTTTTGTAGCCTAGCAAATGGTCTGTCTTGGAGAATATACAATGTGCTGATGAAGATAATGTATATTCTTTAGTCTATTGTGTCTGTTATAAGAATAGCTATGTCTGCTTGCTTTTGGTGACTATTTGCATGGAATATCTTTTTTCACCTCTTTGCCTTAAGTTTACATGAGTCCTTATGTGTTAGGTGAGTCTCTTGAAAGCAGCAGATTCTTGGTTGGTAAGTTCTTATCCATTCTGCCACTCTCTATCTTTTAAGTAGAATATTTGGGTCATTTAAATTAAACATTAGTATTGAGATGTGAGGTACTATTCTACCCATTGTGCTAGTTGTTGCCAGAACACCTCGGGTTTTTTTTTTCTTTATTTCATTGTGTTATTGTTGTACAGGACCTGTGAACTGTGAAATTTATGCTTTAAGGAGGTCTGTTTTTGGTGTATGTTGTGGTTGTGTTTCAATATTTTGAGCTCCATTTAGCAGCTCTTATAGTGCTGGCTTGGTAGTAGTGAATTTTCTCAGCTTTTGTTTGTCTGAAAAATACTTTATATCTCCTTCAATAATGAAGCTTAGTTTCTCTGGATACAAAACTCTTGGCTGATAATTATTTTGTTTAAGAAGGCTAAGGATAGTATCCCAATCCCTTCTAGCTTGTAGTGTTCCTGCTGAGAAATTTGCTGTTACTCTGATAGGTTTTCCTCTATAGGTTACCTGATGCTTTTGCCTCCTGTCTCTTAAGATTCTTTCCTTCTTCTTGACCTTAGATAACCTGATGACTATGTACCTAGATCATAATCTTTTCGTGATGAATTTTCTGAGTATTCTTTGAGCTTCTTGTGTCTGGATGTCTATATCTCTATCAAGGCCAGGGAAGTCTGTTGGGGTCCATGTGTTTCCTAAACAAAGGAATGAACACACAAGACAACACAGGATGAGACAAACATGGCGGCAGCCCCAAACGGCATGCTCTGCTTTATTTTATACAACTGGTTGTGGAATGTTGCCAAGTCACAAGTCACGTGTTGTTTTTCTGACCTTTTCCTGACTTTCTGGTTTCTCAAGATGTTTACAATTAACCAGTCCCCAAGGCCTGCTGTTTGCAGCTGGCTCCTTTGTCCTCCCTGTTTGCAGGGAAGGAACGCCCTGTTTTGTTTGCAAGAGCAGGACTTACCGGGAACATCTCGTTTGCGAGCACGTAGTCCTCTACATCAGTCTTCTTGAGTATTCCCTCAAATAAGTTTTCCAAACTTTTAGATTTCTCTTTTTCCTCAGGAACACCAAATATTCTTATGTTTAGTAGTTTAACATAATCCCAAACTTCCGGGAGGCTTTGTTCATTTTTTTAATTTCTTTTTTCTTTGTCTTTGTTGGATAGGGTTAATTTAAAAGCTTTGTTTTTGAGCTCTGAAGTTCTTTCTTCTACTTGTTCAAGTCTACTGTTGAAAGTTTCCAGTGTAGTTCACATTTCATTAAGTGGGTCTTTCATTTCCAGAGGTTGTGATTGTTTTTTAGTTATGATATCTATTTCTCTGGAGATTTTCTCATCTGTATCATATATATATCTATATATATGTATATATATACACACACACATATATAAAAATTCCTTTAAGTTTGGTTTCACCTTTCTCTGGTGTCTCCTTAAGTAGCTTATTATCTCAGAAGGCAACCTTGAATTCTTCTGATTTTTTTTTTTCCTTGCAATTTAGAAATTTCCTCTTGGTTTGGATCCATTGCTGGTGAGCTAGTGTGATCTTTTGGGAATGTAATAGAAACTTATTTTGTCAATTACTAAAATTGTTTTCCTGCTTCCTTCTCATTTGGGTGGACCATGTCAAATAGAAGGTCTGAGACTCAAGGGCTGCTGTTCATATTCTTTTGTCCCATGGGGTGATCCCTTGATGTGGTGCTCTCCCCCTACCCCTAGGGATGAAGCTTCCTGAATACCAGTCTGCAGTGATTATTATTACTCCTCTGGGATTTGCTGTCCTGTGGAACTACCGGGCTCTGGGCTGGTACTGGGGAGTGTCTGCAAAAAGTCCTGTAGTGTGATTCATCTTCAGGTCTGTCAGCTGTGGATACCAGCACCTGTTCTGGTGGAGGTAGCAGGGCAGTGAAGTTTACTCTGTGAGAGTCCTTGGTTGTAGTATTATTTACTGTGCGATTTCTTCAAATGCTGGTTATACTAGCAGGGAAGTTGTCACATAGACAGACTCAGGCCTCTGGCTAGACAGGATTTTACAGGCAGTAAAATTAGTTACTGTCTTCTCCTTCCTTGGAGCAGGGTTGTTCTGTTATGAGTTGCTGTAATGACTTTAGTTGATTGGCCTCTAGGAGGTGGCTCTTTCAAGACAGCACCAGCTGTGGTAGTCTAGGTGGATCCAAGTTTGCCCTAAGATCATCTGGATAAGAGTTTGGGTTTGTCAGGTGATGGACAGGGTCATAGTGCTCCTCAAAGTTTATGTCTTTTGTCTTCAGCTACCAGGTTAGATAGAGGAAAACCATCAGGTGGGGGCAGGGCTAAGCCCACCCAGGGCTTAGTCTGAGCTCAGACTCTCCTTGTATGGGGCTTGCTGTAGCTACTGTGGGGAATGGGAGTGGTTCTTAGGCCAATGGAGTTATGTTCCCAGGGGGATTATGGCTGCTCTGCTGCTTTGTTCAAGTTGCCCAAAAAGTGGAGAAAAGGCATCAGTGACAGGCCTCACCCAGCTTCCATGTAGGTGGTAAGGCCAGTCTTACACCTGCCATCCTTCCTCAACAGTTAACAGAGCCAAATTTATATCCAGGCCTCTGCTGCACAGGGCTGAGATCTTGCCCCATGCCACAAGTCTACCCACTGAGAAGGCAAGCCAGGCTTTCAGGTCTTACCCCTTCCTGTGTGTTGTGACTTCTGTGCTCCTATCTGCACTTACTGCTCTCACTCCCTGGATTCTACCCAGGGAAATGTGTGCTCTCTTGAAATTATTACAAAGTTCACCTGGATGTCTCTTTCTCCCTGTGACCCTTTCCCAATTCCACTGGCTGTCCTCCCCAAAGACCTCTGTGAGAGAAAGTCAGAAGTGACTTCCCTTTGCTTCTCTGAGAACTAGGAGTGCCTGCAGGGCTCTTCCTGCTGCTTCTTCTATTTTTATATTTTGCTTGGCTCTCTAAAATCATTTCAGCTCTAGGTGAGGTTCAACCTTTCCTCCCATGATCTGGATTTTCAGGTTCCCCAGTGAGGATGTGTTCAGAGGTGGACTTTCCCTCTCTCACACTTTGGGCACTCACAGTTTTTCAGCTATCTCAGAGTTTACAGCCACAGGCCACTTCTTTCAAAGGGTCTGTGGATGCTTTAAGTTTTATTGGTATGTTCCTGCAGCGGTTCTTGGAACAAAAGTTCACGATGTGAGTCTCCACATGTTGCTCTGTCAGTCCAAGTGGGAGCTGCCCTCCTCCTTGTTTTAATTACTGTAGAGGAATATCACTGAAAGTTAT
>NW_012107664.1:516957-520871 GCF_000951045.1 Mandrillus leucophaeus
CATTTCATTAAGTGGGTCTTTCATTTCCAGAGGTTGTGATTGTTTTTTAGTTATGATATCTATTTCTCTGGAGATTTTCTCATCTGTATCATATATATATCTATATATATGTATATATATACACACACACATATATAAAAATTCCTTTAAGTTTGGTTTCACCTTTCTCTGGTGTCTCCTTAAGTAGCTTATTATCTCAGAAGGCAACCTTGAATTCTTCTGATTTTTTTTTTTCCTTGCAATTTAGAAATTTCCTCTTGGTTTGGATCCATTGCTGGTGAGCTAGTGTGATCTTTTGGGAATGTAATAGAAACTTATTTTGTCAATTACTAAAATTGTTTTCCTGCTTCCTTCTCATTTGGGTGGACCATGTCAAATAGAAGGTCTGAGACTCAAGGGCTGCTGTTCATATTCTTTTGTCCCATGGGGTGATCCCTTGATGTGGTGCTCTCCCCCTACCCCTAGGGATGAAGCTTCCTGAATACCAGTCTGCAGTGATTATTATTACTCCTCTGGGATTTGCTGTCCTGTGGAACTACCGGGCTCTGGGCTGGTACTGGGGAGTGTCTGCAAAAAGTCCTGTAGTGTGATTCATCTTCAGGTCTGTCAGCTGTGGATACCAGCACCTGTTCTGGTGGAGGTAGCAGGGCAGTGAAGTTTACTCTGTGAGAGTCCTTGGTTGTAGTATTATTTACTGTGCGATTTCTTCAAATGCTGGTTATACTAGCAGGGAAGTTGTCACATAGACAGACTCAGGCCTCTGGCTAGACAGGATTTTACAGGCAGTAAAATTAGTTACTGTCTTCTCCTTCCTTGGAGCAGGGTTGTTCTGTTATGAGTTGCTGTAATGACTTTAGTTGATTGGCCTCTAGGAGGTGGCTCTTTCAAGACAGCACCAGCTGTGGTAGTCTAGGTGGATCCAAGTTTGCCCTAAGATCATCTGGATAAGAGTTTGGGTTTGTCAGGTGATGGACAGGGTCATAGTGCTCCTCAAAGTTTATGTCTTTTGTCTTCAGCTACCAGGTTAGATAGAGGAAAACCATCAGGTGGGGGCAGGGCTAAGCCCACCCAGGGCTTAGTCTGAGCTCAGACTCTCCTTGTATGGGGCTTGCTGTAGCTACTGTGGGGAATGGGAGTGGTTCTTAGGCCAATGGAGTTATGTTCCCAGGGGGATTATGGCTGCTCTGCTGCTTTGTTCAAGTTGCCCAAAAAGTGGAGAAAAGGCATCAGTGACAGGCCTCACCCAGCTTCCATGTAGGTGGTAAGGCCAGTCTTACACCTGCCATCCTTCCTCAACAGTTAACAGAGCCAAATTTATATCCAGGCCTCTGCTGCACAGGGCTGAGATCTTGCCCCATGCCACAAGTCTACCCACTGAGAAGGCAAGCCAGGCTTTCAGGTCTTACCCCTTCCTGTGTGTTGTGACTTCTGTGCTCCTATCTGCACTTACTGCTCTCACTCCCTGGATTCTACCCAGGGAAATGTGTGCTCTCTTGAAATTATTACAAAGTTCACCTGGATGTCTCTTTCTCCCTGTGACCCTTTCCCAATTCCACTGGCTGTCCTCCCCAAAGACCTCTGTGAGAGAAAGTCAGAAGTGACTTCCCTTTGCTTCTCTGAGAACTAGGAGTGCCTGCAGGGCTCTTCCTGCTGCTTCTTCTATTTTTATATTTTGCTTGGCTCTCTAAAATCATTTCAGCTCTAGGTGAGGTTCAACCTTTCCTCCCATGATCTGGATTTTCAGGTTCCCCAGTGAGGATGTGTTCAGAGGTGGACTTTCCCTCTCTCACACTTTGGGCACTCACAGTTTTTCAGCTATCTCAGAGTTTACAGCCACAGGCCACTTCTTTCAAAGGGTCTGTGGATGCTTTAAGTTTTATTGGTATGTTCCTGCAGCGGTTCTTGGAACAAAAGTTCACGATGTGAGTCTCCACATGTTGCTCTGTCAGTCCAAGTGGGAGCTGCCCTCCTCCTTGTTTTAATTACTGTAGAGGAATATCACTGAAAGTTATCCAGTACACTTTAATTTTAAAAGTGGGGATAGTGTCTAAAAATTATTTTTATCAACAGTGAATGGCATAACTTATTGGTGAGTTATAAAACAAATCCGTGAGATTTCACTTTTAAGATGATTAAACCATTAAAAGGAATATAAGCTGGTAAAAATGTTTTTCTTAAAAGCAAATTGGATGTAATAAGTCTTAAATTGTGTATATCCTTTAAATCGGAAGTAATATATATTAAATTGTATATATCCTTTAATCTGTATTTTTACTTCTAATAGCATCTTAAAGATAAAGATAAGAGAAATATATGTGGAAATATATTATTTTTTGATATTTTACTAGCAAAAATAAGTATGCAACCTAAATGTACCATAATATGATAATAAATGTAGTAAATTAAATATGATTTACATTTATTTGAAATCTTATGTTGCTATTAAATATCATGTATGATGAGATGGGATCATGGTAAATATATATATAATAGTAATTTTAAATAATGTATTTGCATGTATATAAAGACTGTTTTTATAAATGCATTCAATTAAGTCTGAACTTCTACAATGTGCCAGTCACTCTTTTAAAGTGATGCAAACACTTGGATGTAAAAGACACTGGGATACAAGAGCTCCATCCTTGCAAACTGGATTTTAAGGCTTAGTTTGAAAATACTTGTTAAGGAAATGAATGATATTTTAATTTAAACTAATTTTGATACATATGTGGTTAAAACTTCAAGTCTCTTGAAATAATTCTTACTACTTAGCATCTGGAAAAAGGAGACAGAACGGCTGAGTGTTCTTAGTGAATATTGGTGCACTAATACAGCCTTAGCTCATAAACTAATTGATTCAGATTGTCTGAGATTGAGTTGACTTGTATACATTTCTTAATCTCCCCAAGGCTCTTTCCTCTTCATAAAACAAAGGGCTAAATAAATTTGTATTTGCTGAATTGTAAGATTTTGAAATAATACAATCTAAGTATTCAGCATCATAACCGATTTTAAATTCTCAAAACATTATTCTCAAAAATTATTATTAATTCTTAGAAGAGCAGGTGAGAAGGAGAGAATGGAAAGTGAGGAGAAACAGCCAAAAGCTTCAATGGAGGAACACAGGAACTAACTTTGACACAAAATATGATGTGCTAAACTCTGCTTAGCTTGAGAATGAAGGATAATATCACTGAAGATTCCTTAGAGCAGATGATATTTGACTTTGTCCTTAAAGGCAGGGTTTTGCTGTCTGAAGAAGAAAAAAAAAAAGGCATTTTCACACACAGGTATTATTTTTGGAGATATGATGGTAAGTAGATCGTATGCCATTTTGGGGAATATTTTACTTAAAAAGACAGTTTTGTGATACCTTTTGGTTTTAAAAGAACAATGTTTGTGGTATTGTTGGTAGAGGTGTTGAATTTTTCTTTTTTTCCTTTCCAAGTTCTTTTCTCCTAATTTCCACTTATTTTCTCTTTTGGCCAAACTGCTTTGATTAACCTAACTCTAGGCTTAAATAGCTGAAAACATTAATGATTCTCTGGAACCAGGACTTGGCAGTAATAACTCCCAGCTTGAACTTGGGAACAAGATTTGGGGAAGCTTGCTAATACTTTCTGGCATGGAGCCTGGCTTAAAAACTTACAACAAATACAGTTTCTTCAAATGAAGAATAAGAATATAGTTAATGGCTGTAGAAAAATCCCCCAATGGGGAGTCTCGGTCCATCTTTAACATCTGCAACTTTTTAAAGAGAATATTTCTTTTAATAATAAGACTGGCCTTCAAATTAGTTGAAGAGTGTGTGTCTCAAGTTAAAAATAGATTAATTCACCTGGTTTACAATAGAGTAGTTAAAATGTATGCACAAAACATGTGTTGGAAACAGAAAGTGTGACCAACTTTCAGCA
>NW_012107664.1:520921-530709 GCF_000951045.1 Mandrillus leucophaeus
TTTTTCTTTTTTTCCTTTCCAAGTTCTTTTCTCCTAATTTCCACTTATTTTCTCTTTTGGCCAAACTGCTTTGATTAACCTAACTCTAGGCTTAAATAGCTGAAAACATTAATGATTCTCTGGAACCAGGACTTGGCAGTAATAACTCCCAGCTTGAACTTGGGAACAAGATTTGGGGAAGCTTGCTAATACTTTCTGGCATGGAGCCTGGCTTAAAAACTTACAACAAATACAGTTTCTTCAAATGAAGAATAAGAATATAGTTAATGGCTGTAGAAAAATCCCCCAATGGGGAGTCTCGGTCCATCTTTAACATCTGCAACTTTTTAAAGAGAATATTTCTTTTAATAATAAGACTGGCCTTCAAATTAGTTGAAGAGTGTGTGTCTCAAGTTAAAAATAGATTAATTCACCTGGTTTACAATAGAGTAGTTAAAATGTATGCACAAAACATGTGTTGGAAACAGAAAGTGTGACCAACTTTCAGCAATATTATTTATTTATTTATTACTTTTCTTTTTCCAATATTTATTTTAGGTTCAAGGGGTACATATGCAGATTTTTTTTTCTATGGATAAATCGCATACTATAAAGATCTGGTGTACAGAATATTTTATCACCCCAGCAATCGGTCTAATACCCACTAGGTAGTTTTCAATTCTCACTCTCCTCCTATCCTTCACCCTCAAGTAGATCCTAGTGTCTATTGTTCCCTTCTTTGTGTCCATGTGTACTCAGTGCTTAGTATCCTTTCATAAGTGAGAACATGTGGTATTTGGTTTTCTGTTCCTGTGTTAACTCCTTAGGATAATGGCCTCCAACTCCATGCACATTGTTGCAAAGGACATGATCTCTTTTGGTTTTTTGTGTATTTTTGAGTCAGAGTCTTGCACTGTCGCCCTGGCTGGAGTGCATTGGCATGATTTTGGCTCAATGCAACCTCTGCCTCCCAGGTTCATTCGATTCTCCTCTCTCAACCTACAGAGTAGCTGGGATTATAGGCGTGCACCACCACGCCTGGCTAATTTTTTGTATTTTTAGTAGAGACAGGGTTTCTCTATGTTGAACAGGCTGGTCTTGAACTCCTTGTGATCTGCCTACCTCAGCCGCCCAAAGTGCTGTGATTAGAGGCGTGAGCCAACATGCCCAACTGATCTGATTATTTTTTATGGCTATGTAGCATTCTATGGTGTATATATACCACATTTTTTCTTGTCCAGTCCACCACTGATGAGCATCTAGATTGATTTCAGGCCTTTGCTGTTTTGAATTGTGCTGTGATGAACATACACATGCATATGTCTTTAAGGTAAAATGATTTGTACTCCTTTCAGTATATATTTAGTTATGGGATTGCTGAGTCAAATAGTCATTGTATTAAGTTCTCTGGAAAATCTGCAGACTGCTTTCCGCAGTGACTGAACTAATTTACATTTTTACCAACAGTATATAAACATTTCCTTTTCATCTGCAGTCTCATCAGCATATGTCATTTTTTTAACTTTTTAATAATACCCATTCCGACTGGTGTGAGATGATATCTCATCATAGTTTTGATTTACATTTCCCTAATAGTTAATAATATTGAGAATTTTTTCATATGCTTGTTGGCCAGGTGTATGTCTTATTTTGAGAAGTGTCTGCTCATGTCCTTTGCCCATCTTTTAATGGGATTGTTTGTTTTTTCCTTATTGATTTGTTTAAGTCCCTTATAGATTCTCGATATTAGACCTTTGTCAGATGCACAGTTTGCAAATATTTTTCCCATTCTACAGGTCAACTGTTTACTCTATAAGTTTATTTTGCTCTGCAGAACCTCTTTAATTTAATTAGGTCCACTTGTCAATTTTTGTTTTTGTTGCAATTGCTTTTGGAGTTTTCATCCTGAATTCTTCGTCGGGGCCAACATCCAGCATGGTATTTCCTAGGTTTTCTTCTAGAATTTTTATAGTTTAGCAGTAGAATTTAAAAGGCATGGTAAATATTTCTGCTTGGGTCTCAGAACTCATTAATGCCTGGTCACTCAAGTCATGGTCAAAGCTTTGATAGCCTCTTTAAAAAATTATCCCATAGCTCTTTTCTCTCTGGTGAAGTCTAAGTAAGGCAGCTGCTACTTCTGAAAACAAAAGCACTTATAGAAATGTCATTTTTTTTCGATTTTCATATGAGACAGGCTCATTTGCTATAAAAACTTTAGCTTTCCAAGGCAATTCCACTCCTCCCACCTCCATACTTTTCTCAGTCTGTAAATGCATCTTCTTGAAGTAGAAGAAATGAATCCAAAATTGTTTGTTTTAGGGACAAGAATGTAGTAGACAGCCTCTAATATAGTACCATAGTACCCAATGATTTCTACCTCCCAGTGTACGCACTCTTGTATAATCCCCTCCCCTTTAGTGTGGACTGGATTTATTAACTGCCTTCTACCAAATAGAACACACAATAAGTTATGTGATACCACTTCTATCTGAGATTAGAATATTACAGGTCATGACTTCCATCTTGGATTCTCTCTCTCTCTCACACACACACACACACACACACACACACACACACTCCTCCTTGAATTGCATGTTCTAGGGAAAGGCAGCTGTAGTGTCATAAGGCAGCCTTGTAGAGAGTCTAACATGAGTGAAATTGAAGCAGATTTTTCCCCAGTTGAGACTTCGGAAAAGATGAAAGTCCTGGCTGACAACTTTACTGCAGTCTCATAAAAACAAGGTCTTTCTGAAAGACCTTGAGACAGAGGCACCCAGCTCAGCCACCTACAGATTCCTGACCCACTGAAACTTTGAGATAATACATTTTTATTGTTTTAATATGTATGGTTCAAGGAAATTTAAAGAAGGATTTGACAAAGATTTTCTCACAGGGCAAGATAATAAATATTTAGGCTGTAGGCAATACTGAATCTATCACAGCTCAAAATATGTCATTGTACCATGAAAACAGTCATAGATAATACAGAAACAAAAAGGGATGACTGTATGACTCTCTTTCAAGATAACTTTATTTACAAAAAGAGAAACTGGTTCATGAGCTGCAGTTTTCAGACACCTTATTTAGAGGAAATGCCAATAAGAATAAAACAGGAGGGATAAGTAAAATAAGAAGTGTTCTAAATGGCTTGAGGCCTATAACTTCTATCTAGTTCTATAAGTATGTAAAAAAGTTTGTTATTTTTTTCTTCCTTTTTTCCTTCTTTCCTTTATTCTTTTTCTCTTTTATGACCTCACTTTTTCACTTTTGCTTTTCTCCCTCTCCTTCCTTTTTAAAGCGTCCTCTGCTTTTTGCTTCTCACTCACCCTCTGTGAAATAGTTGCAAAGTTGATTTACCATTACCTGGACAAATCACCAAATCTTTTATTAATATTTCCTATGTTATGAATATTAGATGCTTTTATGTCTTTTTATAAGGACATTCAACTGTGAAATATATTGGTATTAATAAGTTAAAAATTTTTAAGTGCATATCCTTCCATTTTTCTTTAATATTGTAGTTGTAATTCCTGGACTAAGCTCGACCACTAAGAGATCTAAGTTATTTTACTGATGTCATATGCTTTTATTCAGAAATAACCATCATACTATGATGATCTCTTTCTCTGTTTCTGTTGCTCTCTGTCTCTCTCTCTCTGTCTCTCTCTAGATTATATTGACATCTAGCAGAACCCAACTCCAAAGAATAATATACAGAAGAAGTTAGATCTCATCATGATGGGTGGAAAAATAAAATGTCTGAAGATTGGAGAGCAGCTACAGAATGCTGCACCATTTCTTTAAGAGAACAATTAATTCTGAGAATCTTAATGTGGAAGATAATGAATAAATATAGTCTAATTTGTATTTTCTATGTCTGTCTCTCCTATAAGCCACAAAGCTTCTTGCTATTAAAAATATAAATGTATCAAAGTTTGTAAAACTGTTTTCTCATCTGTAAAATGAGAATCATGTTGGTATATACATGTCGAGATTTTTGTAAGGATTAAGTAATATGTGAGGAGGTACATATCACATTCAAAATGGATATGAACGTTCATTTAGGAATCAGTAATATAAAAAGCCTTATGGTAGATAATGTTTATTGAATTATTTCCAGTTTGAGCACCTCAATTTCCATATAAGATTATTTCAAATACTACCAACTATTCTCTTGTCATGTCTTGGCTAAAACATTGAATTTCATTCCATTTGCCTCTATGCTAGAAGGGCAACCTATTCTTTATCCCCATTTGGAACTTTGTATGAATATGTAATGCCTGGTAGCTCAAACGGCACAGTTATAAAAAAGATGGAAATCTTTAATTTTGTTCTAGACTTTGATGCCAGGGCTGTAGGCTAATCAACTGTGGCAATTATTTCTGTATAATTTTCTAATTTCAGTTAAGACCATTTAGTTTACCAGTGAAGTCCCTCAGTGTCAGAAGCCAAGGCATTTACTTCTGAGCAGTAATAATAGCTTCTAATAGCTATGTTAATATCCTAGGGGAAGTAGAAGCCTCGGTGGTCTCTTCAATAATTAAAACAAAATTTTGTGTAAATTCATTAAAACAGAATGTACATGGGGCCTGGAAGATGCTTGGTATGTGGTAGGTACTAAAATGTTTGTTGACAGTATCTAGAAATAAATAGGTATTTGAAAGTTTAATGCATCTACATATATTATTTTCCATACTGGGATAATTTTGAAAGCCGAAAGAAAATGTATCAGTGACACAGGCATAAACAGGATCTGTCCTAAGTGAAATAGGATTTATGTGAATGCTAATGCAAGTTTATATATTTTAGTGGTCTACTTCTTTTGGTGTATTAGACAGTTGCACTTTATAGAAGCCAAATAATTAAACAATATGGAACATTCTCTTTGAACCTACTAATTATTTTGAGAAGTCAAAAATCAACATGTGTATTTTTCTATTTTCAGAAGTAAGCTCTAAATTTGTTCCTCTGGAGTAACATGATGACCATTCTGGCTGAGTATTACTGAGAATTTGTAGGTTATGACTGAAAAAACAATTCAGAGAGAACTTAACTTCAAATCTTTGTATAGTGTGTGTTCATGGGGTAAGTAAAAGATAAATTTGCAAAGCCACCCAAAGTTTTTGGGTATTCCTGATTAGTTAAGTCAATTTTAATATCAGTTTCTAGGGGCTTTGTAATCAAATTATTCAGAGACACAACGTTCCAGATGAAAACAAAATGTAGTCTTCCACTACAGATGTGTCTTTTGGAGTCTTTATCTGTCAATAAATTTTGTTAACTGACAAGAAAAATAATACATAATATGTGCTAATCTTTATTTTCTTTTGAAATTATATCTTTTTTTGGTCATACATTTAAAGGATAAGCTTGCAACTGAAGCTTAGAGAATTGTATCTGTTTAGGATTGAATAATTTGAGAAGGGAATGATTATTTCATGATGATTTTGGCAAACAGCAGCCTGGATATTATTTAATTAAAGGCAGTCCATAACTCCAGTTCCTGGAGGAAAAATATGGCAACCTAGTCCTTTAAATCTTGAGACTCGAAAACTAAAATATTATTAGTACCACTGAAATAAGCATTTGAAATTTTACCACCTGCCACTCATGGTTACAATTTCAAGTGGTTTTCATATTTTGATTATGAAAGGCAAGCACAAGTACTATTATCAGTGACATAAAAAGCTTATTTTGTATAATAAACTGTGATCACAGTTTGATGATACTTTTCTCTCATAGCAAATATCATTTTTTCAAAGTCTTAGTTTTCTCTCAATGTAATTGATATTTCCATTGTAATTTTACATTACTCTTGCTCTTTAAATTATTCCTTGAATAAAATGATACATTAAAAATCTTTACAGAGCAACTTATTCTAATCATCCCATTTAAATTTTGTATTTCTTATGTTTTATAACAAATGAATTATGTAGTTTACTCTTAGTAGTAGAAGCATCTCCAGAGTAATATTTACTTAGTACTATGGTCTGCCATTACACAGATGAGTTAAAAACTCTGAGTCATTTGTATGCCTTTAAATTGTCTTTCTGGATGAATTAGGACTCAATTGAATTCCTAATTTTGAGAATATGTTTATAACTTTAACGAGCTTTACTCAGTTTAAACTAAAATCAACCAAAGGCTGGTGCAGCGGCTCATGCCAGTAATCCTAGTGTTTTGTGAGGTTGAGGTGGGAGGATCACTTGAGGCCAGGAGTTTGAGAACAGTCTGGACAACATAGCAAGAGCTCATCTCTACAAAAACAATTTTAAAAAGTTAACCAGACATTGTGACATACGCTTGTAGTCTTGGCTACTTGGGGGGCCAAGGTAGGGGGATCACTTGAGGCCAGTTGTTTGAGATTACCATGAGCTATGATCACACCACTGAACTCCAGACTGGGCAACAGAACAAGACCCTGTTTTTCGTTTTTGTTTTTAAATCAACCACAAAAATTCAGTGTAACCCATAATATTTAATACTTATTTGACACTTATTCAGAATTAAGCATTATTGCAAGTGTTTCATGGGGTTGGCAAACTACATCTCACAGAGCAAGTTCAGCACTGCTGTTTGTTTTTGTAGATATGGTTGTTTCTTTTTAAGTTGGCCACACCTATTAATTTTCATATTTCCTATCGCTGCTTTCATGCTACCACAGCAGAGTTGACTAGTTACCGCAAAGACTGTATGTCCTATAAAGCATCAAATATTTACTATATGATCCTTGAGATAAATAGTTTGCTAACCACTATATTAGCATTTTGATCTCCTCACCAACCCTACAAAGTATTATTTCACCATAATCTCTGTTGTAAAGAAGAAAATGGTGTACGTAACTTGTCCAAGTTCATGCTTCCACTAAATGGAGGAACACAAATTTATTCAGGCAACTGGTTCTACCAGTCTCCATTCTCAACTACGCCAAACTGCAGCTCACATGGAGCATTACGTCTCTCACCTATCAAGGAACAATTATTCCAACAGACATTAGGTTTTTTTTTTTAATTGGCTGGGCATAATAGTTTTTCCCCAAAGCATAAAATTTCTTGCAATTGTAGATTGGAGATTAAGAATAAACTTCTGGTCAGTTGGCACTGTTTGCATTGATTTCTGAGAGCAAAATTCTCTGTATTTGTAATATAAAATGGATCTTTTATATTGTTCTCAGAAGAATTTGATGTGAATGATATAGATATATAACATTTTATATAATATCTATGGTTTAGCTGGCCTAAGACAAATAACAATGAAAAAAGCAAATATAAAAAGAGTCTGTACCCTCAAACATCTCCTTGTCTCCACAGCAGTTATGGGAGACACTTAGAAAATAATAGTAATTAGTGAAAATAATAGAAAATGTCATCAGAATCAAAATTTTAGGCAATGGTTATGCTTATTTGGGGAGAACTTATCACTATTTAAATCATTTATCCACACCCAAGCCCTTTGGAAAATTAAAATTTTGCAGTAATAAGAGCAGGATTTTTACAGCTGCCAGCACATGATGGACTTCCCAATAACAGGCAGGACAAATGTTCTTTTTCACAGTTGGAGCACGGTTCCCATGGCAACACTTGCTGTATGCATTCAAATGAAACTTCTCTTTTTCCCTTCAAGAATCTTTCCCTTTTCTTCTCCCTAGCCTAACATTTTTCATTAAACATAAAAACCTTGATCTTGAAAAGGCTAAAACCTACTGGTGAACTCCAGTTTTCCATTTTCCTTATATTTTAGAAGGAAAATATGCACACTAAAATTTGACTGGATATTGATTTTCTTCCTTATTATGTCACATGCAGAATGCTCAAGACTATCTTTGACCAAGAAAATGTCCAAATTCAACTGTGACTTAGAAACCTGAGTTTTGCATACATGCAACAATATATTAGGGGTTCTTGTTCTAGTACCTGAAGATAAAATGTAATACAGAATACAGGGAATGTGTTGAGAGCAGACTGTGTTGCACATATTGGCAGCCTATTTATCACCAGGTAATTTGAATATTGATTAGGCATAGATTCTGCTATTAGTACCTGACATTCATTAAAGGCATAAACCACTTCTAATAAATAATTCCCCAGGAGAAATCTGGGCTTGGGTGAATGTCCTTGGGTGGGAGGAATTTATTACAAAGTCACAAAAAGCAAGAAAAAGAAGAAAGACATAAAATGTATGGTGGGGAGGTAGCTGATGTACACAGAAACTGGTCTTTACAAATGTCATCAACCAGAGTGTGGTACATACAGAATTAATTACTGCAACACAGTGATTTTCAATGTATGGTTATGAACTAAGGCTGATCTGCCAGATGCTTATTATGGGTCCTCAACAGGAAAAGTTCAGTCCGTGTCTGTTGCCAGTGCAAACACTTTCAATGAATGTGTTCAGTTTGTTTTTAATTCTTTGTTTGACTTCTTCATTATGTTTATTATGATTATATTTATTAAAATGTACTTGTATATGTATTGAATCTGATAACAGAAATAGATATGTTAATGTGATTGAATCATTTTGCAATGGACACACAGATGAAAATATCACATTGTTTTCCATAAATATGCAAGAAAAAAGTTAACAAAACAAATACCTAAAAATATAAAATGGAGCTTGTACTTTGAAAGATTTTGATTCTTTATTTTGTTTTTCTTAGATTTAATATGTGTTGTATTGTTGTAATTGATGTCAAATAAAAAAGTTATGGCATGAGAAGCACTATGTAGTTGACATCAGATTTCACTGGGTCATTGGGGTCTTCTGCCTCTGCGTGCTTGAATAAATTTATTTTATTGTTTGTTTATTCTGAAAGAAAAAAAAGTCAAATGGTACAAATTAAATAGTGGTATATATTTTTTATGTGTTGTCTTATTTTATTGTTATAAAACATCCGTAAAATAGATCTTATGTTGTCCATTTTACATGCAAAGAAATTGATGCTTTAGGAGATAACTTGCCTGTATTAGCCAGGAGGTTGCTGAATTCTGGAAAGTGGATCAAATTCAGGTTAGTTAACATACCTTAGTGAATAGACTCCTCTTTGAGTTGTTAACAAAATAAAAATAATGAAGAAGGGATGTTGAAGTACTCAGAAATTGGCAAAAGCAGGAAGTTATTATCCAATGTGTGTCTGATGGGACACATAAAGAAAGTTGTTAATGGAGCGATGGCTATGCACCTTTAGGAGAAAGGCAGTCCTATAGGCACTGTGAGGTGGACAACCACAGCCACTGCCAACACATGCCCTTTCAGGGATGGAACAAAATATACAATGTCTCTCTCCAGTGAGAATGAGAGACATAGAAAAGGAGACACCTAACAAAATCAATAGGAAGTGTATTAGTCCATTCTCATGCTGCTAATAAAGACATACCCAAGACTGGGTAATTCATAAGGGAAAGAGGTATAATTGACTCATGGTTCAGCATGGCTGGGGAAGCCTCGGGAAACCTACAATCATGATGGAGGATGAAGCAAACATGTCCTTCTTCACATGGCAGCAAGAGAGAGAAGAACGAGAGCAAAAGGGATTTGCCCCTTATAAAACCATCAAGTCTTGTGAGAACTCATTCACTCACCATCATGAAAACAGCATGAGGGTAACCACCCCCATGATTAAATTATCTCCCACCAGGTCCCTCCCACATCGCATGGGGATTATGGGAACTACAATTCAAGATGAGATCTGGGTGAAGATACAGGCAAATCATAACAGCCACTGCCAGAAATCATAACCCAGAGGAGAGAGGAGGCAGGGAAGAAAGATGCTAAACTTTCTCTTTTTCTACTGGTGCACTGCTTGCCTGTGG
>NW_012107664.1:530759-535483 GCF_000951045.1 Mandrillus leucophaeus
AATAGATCTTATGTTGTCCATTTTACATGCAAAGAAATTGATGCTTTAGGAGATAACTTGCCTGTATTAGCCAGGAGGTTGCTGAATTCTGGAAAGTGGATCAAATTCAGGTTAGTTAACATACCTTAGTGAATAGACTCCTCTTTGAGTTGTTAACAAAATAAAAATAATGAAGAAGGGATGTTGAAGTACTCAGAAATTGGCAAAAGCAGGAAGTTATTATCCAATGTGTGTCTGATGGGACACATAAAGAAAGTTGTTAATGGAGCGATGGCTATGCACCTTTAGGAGAAAGGCAGTCCTATAGGCACTGTGAGGTGGACAACCACAGCCACTGCCAACACATGCCCTTTCAGGGATGGAACAAAATATACAATGTCTCTCTCCAGTGAGAATGAGAGACATAGAAAAGGAGACACCTAACAAAATCAATAGGAAGTGTATTAGTCCATTCTCATGCTGCTAATAAAGACATACCCAAGACTGGGTAATTTATAAGGGAAAGAGGTATAATTGACTCATGGTTCAGCATGGCTGGGGAAGCCTCGGGAAACCTACAATCATGATGGAGGATGAAGCAAACATGTCCTTCTTCACATGGCAGCAAGAGAGAGAAGAACGAGAGCAAAAGGGATTTGCCCCTTATAAAACCATCAAGTCTTGTGAGAACTCATTCACTCACCATCATGAAAATAGCATGAGGGTAACCACCCCCATGATTAAATTATCTCCCACCAGGTCCCTCCCACATCGCATGGGGATTATGGGAACTACAATTCAAGATGAGATCTGGGTGAAGATACAGGCAAATCATAACAGCCACTGCCAGAAATCATAACCCAGAGGAGAGAGGAGGCAGGGAAGAAAGATGCTAAACTTTCTCTTTTTCTACTGGTGCACTGCTTGCCTGTGGAGTGGCTTTATTAAGGCTTAATAAAATATAAACCTTAGGTCTTTTTCTGGAAGAAGTCTCTTCCAAGGTTTTGGGACGGAACCCATAAAAATATGTATATCATCGGTTCTGTGTCATTTGAAATAGTAATATTTTTTCAGTCACTATTCATTAAGAGCTCTTTTTTCTAATATTTTCTCTCCTTGATGGATATATTAGGGAGCCCACTCGTATTTTGGGGATCTAGTTAAGGAGAAGTTGAGTTAGAGATTCAAAAAAAGAATAAGAATCAAAAAAAAGAATAAGAAAGAAAAGAAGAAAGAAAGAAAATATGAAATAAAATTCAGTTTTATTTTATATTTTTATGAATCATGGTCCCTTTTTTGTATATTTCAGTAGTTGCTGGTTATGAAACTGTAGGAATAGCCAGAAATCCAGAAATCTACCTACCACCTCTGTGTCAATTAACCTGTCATTATGACTAGATAGTGCAGGGCCAGAGGTGATGTTTTATAGGAGCATGTTTAGACCACCTGGAATGGAATGTATGTAGGTAGAGAAGAAGATTTAAAAGGAGCAACGAAGTTAAAATATTGGAATCCATCCTTGGAAAAATGTTCCGAATCTTGTACTTAAGACATAAGCAAAAACAAACAAACAAACAAACAAAAAAACACCTGTTAGAGATTTTCTGATATTTGACAACAATCCTAAATATTTACATAATATTATTAAAAAGTTGTGAATTTAAGAGACATTTAAAAGTCTGTAGTAAAATCCAAAATGAAATATTGATCAACCATACAAGAATAAATGCAGAATTATCTTTCTATCCTCCATAGAGAGAATGTTATTATTAAAATCATTCTCATATGAAAAGCATGCAGAAAAAAGCATGTAGGCAAAAAGTATTAGAGATGCAATCAATGAATACAAAAATATACTCTTTTCTGGATTTTGCTATGTTCATCCTGTTTTTCTTGAACATTTATTTTAAGAATATGTCTTAATATTCTTAAAATATGTAATTTGTTGTGAATCCTCAATTTGAATATATATTCATTTCTCTACCTAATTTTTTATGTATAATTTTATATCATTTTTCTAAAAGGGCTTACTCAGTTTCATGCCCCATAGTGCTTAGTCAGCCTCTGCTTCTGATAGTGCCAACCATTGACTAAAGCCAAACATAAACTTGTTTCCCACGTTGGTCTATTTGAAGGAGCGATGGAGAAGGTGAATGACAATCAAGGTTAAGAGAAGAAAACAAAACAATAAGCTCGTCATTCAAGTTCACATAGCTACACCAAAGCAGGGTCAGGAGTCAGACTACAAATGCCCATGACTCTAAGGCACATGCTGCTTCTACATATCTCTCTACATGCTCAGTCATTAAATATAAAAAGATGAGGAGTAGGAGGTGGAAGATGGATTAGATCATCCTCCATACTCTATTTATATACAGTCCCCAAATGGGGAACAGAATGTTATTATCCTTAAAGCATATGAAGGGTAATAAAATTTGCAGAAATATGAATAAAAATAGTTTGCTGACTTTCTTATCTCAAAAGATTTTTATTTCACTATGCAATCCACATGGCTAACAACTTGCTTTTGAAATGATTGGTTGATTATAAACAAGTATCTGATCAAAGGAAAACTTTAATAAGAGAGGAAAGTTATTTTCAAAGGTATTCTTTGGCACAGTCTGGGTGGAAAAATAAGTTCCAGAAACTTTCAGAATAAAACAAAACAAAGCAAATATAAATATTTGCTTTAATATAAATATATAAATACCAATTGATTTTTCTTCTTTCTTTCTCTTAACACAGTACCTTAACAGAGCATTTATTTTTGCCTTGTTTTGTTTTATTTGGATGCCATGAAACCTTGTCCTCAACCTTGTATTCTGAAATATGTAAAATATTACTCTCATGACTGAAAAAATACACACATTATATTTTAGTGATGTATTTCTGGGAATCTTGTTTCCTTATTTGTGATGTCTCCTTGGGGATATTGAGCTTTGGCATTATTTTAAAAAATCAGGATGAGGAGAATCAGGGAGAACCATCAATCTTTCAGCCAAGAGGAACAACTGCTAATAGCTAACACACTTTAACCAGCTGGATTACGCTTATGATAAGGTTTATTACATTCTGAAGGGCAAGAGCTCTGGCATCCTCTGAGTGGATTCAGCTACATTATCAGTCCAGGATGTATAAATTGCATTTAAAGTCAGAATACCAATCAAGGCAAAGTAATTACAGTATCTAAAATAATACAATCAGGGATTACCACAGATTACCAAGTGACATTCTAAAGATCACTTGGAAAGAAAATGGAAGGAATTTGGTTCTTACTGGATAGCTGGAGCCTCTTTCAGAGAATCACATATTCTTTCACCTCTCATGGACCCCCACCAGACCCATTTGCCCATGAGCAAAAGGAAAACTTCACTAATGGTTAGTACTTCTGGCTAAGATGGCTACATCTGCACTCATATCCACTCTTCTCTTTACTAAGTGGTAGAAGCCTTACATTTTAGCTGAGCACAATGACTGCTCTAGAATAAAGCCTATATGTCCAGACAAGTTTGCAGCCACAGACATGTTCATATAAATAAGCTCTTACCAATGAGATGTGAGTGGAACTAATCGTTGCACCTTCTCACACCTGCCTTATTTTTGTTCTTTGATTTCCTGGTGCTTGTTTGTTCTGGACTTGATTATGAGACACCTCAGACCACATAGACAAGGGCAATACCTTAAGACCTATAGAAAACAGAAGGTACTCACTATGCCATCATATCTGCCCTGAGCTTCATAAACTCAAGCTATTCGATGAGGAGGACATAAACTTTTCTCTCATTAAAATCTCCATTATTTGGTATCTTTGATGCAGCCACGGAATCTACATTCTACTGTAAAACAAAACAAAACAAAACAAGACAAAATTCATGATTCTTGCTAAGCCCTTTTCTGGAATATTTATTTCCCTATCTTTTAGAAAGCAACGTCCCTTGAAGTCCTCATCCCTGTTTAACAAATGATTCCAACCTTCTTGTAATTAAAACAGGGAATACTTACTTTGTATGACTCCTAGACTTCTCCCCAATTACAATAGTAAAGTAAATTAACATTAGTTAATAGTTATGAATTGCTTGCTAGTGTTAGGTACTATTCTAGGTACTTCAAATACATAAATACACTTGGTCCATACAGCAGTTCTGTGATATAAAGGTTATAATTATTCTCATCATAAATACTTTGACCACTATCACATAGTTCTTAAATATCTGAACCAAAATTCAAAGCCAGGCAGTTGTAGTCTGGTGATTTTGCATGTAGTCATAACACTACAGTTCTTCTGATTCTTTTCTTATCCTGCTTACTCAGATTTTTTCTGAAGTATACTATTCCCTGGTATTTACATTCATTGGTAAACTAACCAGGGCTTAACATATGTAACTATCCTAGTTAGTTAACCAGGGCTTAACATATGTAGCTTGGATATTTTTTGAATAAATTATATGTGGAAGGCAATGCTTAGGACATGCTAAGCACTCAGTATGTATAATTTCAATGGGTAGTGGAGGGCTGGAGCCAGATCACACGGACTCTTCAACAGCCAACTATGCATCTTTTCCCTACTCTACATTCATTTCAATGAAGACAGGTTGCTCACTTGAAATGTTCCCTGGTAGGAATATGAAATTTACAAACACTATAAATCAGGATTTTTGTTTCCTTTGGAGAACCAACTTACTAGCATACCACTTGTTAGGAAAATTGAGAAAAATTACATAAAGTTTTTATAGGCAAAAATCATA
>NW_012107664.1:535533-542861 GCF_000951045.1 Mandrillus leucophaeus
TGCTCACTTGAAATGTTCCCTGGTAGGAATATGAAGTTTACAAACACTATAAATCACGATTTTTGTTTCCTTTGGAGAACCAACTTACTAGCATACCACTTGTTAGGAAAATTGAGAAAAATTACATAAAGTTTTTATAGGCAAAAATCATATTCTATCTGAGGATATCAACATCTCAGGGTAATTGTCATATAGGATAATATAAGAATATTATTCAAACTTATCAGTGAAAAATTGATGAAACAATTTAGCTTAAGTATGCCAGAATTTTTTCTTAAAAAAACAACTGAGACATGGCATCTGAGCTAGACTCCAGTTCAAATTGAGATTAAAAAACTGATATCAAATTTTTTGTGTGTTTGTAATAAAATGACTGTCTATAAGGGAAGGCCTCAATTGCTTGTTCTTATTCATATATTATGTGACAAATGTAACTTTAGACTTGAGAGAAGGAATTGATTATTTATACTATATGATGAAAAAAATCAAGAAGTGACATACATATTAAATCCCTTGATAAAGACTTCCTGTCCATAAATATCTTCATCAGTTCCTGATAGTTCTGACATTAAAGATTGATTTTCTAGGGTACTGAAGACTTTTCTTATTAAAATGCAAATATATCTGGAAGTCATTTTCTTGTAACACCTTATCAGTTATTGGTTTTGAAGCTCTGACTGATTAGTAGTCCACATAACTGGTCTCCTTTACTCTAAATTATAAATTAAAGATAATCAGCACATTGAAAATAGTCATGCCCTTGGTTTAGGATATAAAGGGAAACTTTGATCAATACTTTAGGTGTTCTCACCATATAGTTAACCTTTTATATCATTCCTACTTTTTTACTTATTTCTAGTTACTAATACCAAGCACTTCAGCAGTTTTAGTGGCATTGTCTCTGTCAAGCTTTATAGAAAATATTTTATACATTTACTAACAAAATATATCCCACAACAACAGCATGTATGCTAGACTTCATGTATCTTGTGTTCATTTGATTAAAAAGTTAGTTTTCAGTGATGGTACATAGTCCTGATATTTCTGAATACTTGCTTGAAACATGTGCTCTGTAGATGATTGTCCTGTGTTGCTTTGGCCAATCCTACTCTAAGATCCTCATGTTTGCCTAATCCCTCAACTCCTCTCAGCTAGAATTTGCCACTGATCTCTATCCCTGTGATTTGGGCCCTGTTTCTCAGATCTTTTAAAAGTTGACTGCTAACCTGGGCTTCTATACATTGCTTACTCCTAGATTTGCCATTATCATGGTCCTTAAACAGATAGGACATAGCCGTTTTTTGCAGGGGTTGCCAGAGAGTAACTGTCCGCTCACTCATCAAACTGTCTGAAAATTAGGCCAACCCACCACCATGTCTTGAGCTTCTCTCAACACTTACATCCAGTTTTACACTTTGGGATCCATATGTAAGTGGAAACCCTCTACTCTACCTTTTTCCACTTCCTATTCAGACCTAAAGTTAACAAACAAACAAAACAGAAGAGAGGTGGTTCAAAGAAGGGACGTAAAGAGAACAACAGGGCAAGTGAGTGGGATGGTGTTATAGGCCTCAGAATGTAGGAAAAAAAAAAAAACCCAGAGAAATTTTGAAAGAAGAGACAACTTCTTACTTTATAATTTTTCCTAGACTTCTGCCATATCAGAGCTACATTGGAATAAACTATAGCATACAACACTTTATCTGTTGAATAGCTTTTTCTGACAAGTATGACAGACAGATGAGCTGTTGAACAAATGTGGACAAATGCCTCTTTACAATGGAGTTGTGCAAGTGTGAAATTGACCACCTTGTAAACATAAATTTCACAGTTATATAGCCTGTTGATTGCTGAGCCTACATGGTTGAAAGGATACATGACTTGGGGATTTTGGTTCAGTGGGTAGCATAAATGCATTTGAGAAAAACCACTTAAATTTTGTATTTCAAGTAAATTATGGCAACATTTAAATCTACATTTTTCAATAGTACTACAATGAAAAAAATAGGTTCTGTTTCTGAATTTGTCTGTTAATACAGCAGACAAGCCATCAAAATGGGTTGATCACATGTGAAATAATGTTTATATTCAATAAAAACATAAATTTCATGGGAATGGCACATATTGTATCTTTGCAAATTTTCATTTTGATGCATCTGGATATTGAATTTTAGAATATTGGATGACATTTGATCCACTAAAAGAGAATACATGTTTCAACTTAAAAATAATATACTTGTTCTTTATGACACTAAATAATATTTTAGAAGTTAAACAATGTTTTAAGGACTAAGAAATTTTGGGGAAACAATAATAAAGAAGAGAAATTATTCAATCAGTCTTGTGTTATATTTGATTTTTTGGAGAGTTTTCCTTACAGTTCACTAAATGTTATCAATCACCAAATATAATTCTTCCACTTGCCCATTTAGGGATGCCTAGATGGCTTTAAATTTTAACTACTGAAATGTTATGTTAATGGATAGTCTAACATGAGCTCCCTTATAGACCTGGTCAAATGGCCTCTGGGCACCTGTTGTGAGGAGTAGGGTTGGTAGATGGTAGAATTTACTTATATTTTATTTCACTAAATACTGCTAGGTTACATTATATATTGACTTCACTATTTTATAATCAGGCTAGCAGTGCATTATGGCTTCCATTTTCCCATATCCTCACCAATAATTTGCATTATCAACCTTTATTTATTTATTTTTTTCTAATCTGATGGATAATGAGTCCTACCTAATTATTTTAGTTTTATTTTCTCTAATTACTAATAAGGCAGGTAATGTGTGTTTCTGCTTCAACAAATCTCATTTTTATATTGTATTTCTCCTTTTTACTTGTTTTGTCTTCTTCTTCTTCGTGTTGATTTAAAGGTGCTTTTGTGTATTTTAACTATTATTCTATTGTTTGTTTTATTTACTGAAAATATTCCTCTCCATATCTAACAATCACCTACTACAAGACTCAGCTACTGAAAATAGTTGCCTTTGTGGAGCTTTATTGATGTTATCTATGCAAGTGTACTGACGTGATCAAGCAAGTCACAGAGATGTACACAGAAAGAATTTTGGTAGCTCAGAAGTAGAAGCTACAAAAAAGAACAAGAAAGGAGAGGTAGAGAAAGTCTGAGATAAACATTTTACAAATATAGATGTGTCACCAGAATAAGAATGAATACATGAATGAGTGTATGATGTGACTGTCTGCCACAAGCTCACATATTTTGGCTTGGGTCACTGGAATTTCTCATTCAATATGAATACGTATGAGAAATTCTAAACTTCTTCATGAATCTGCTAAAGACATTAGGGTTTTTTTTGTTTGTTTGTTTGTTTGTTTTAATTTTTAACTTCTCTATGTTTTACAATAAAATATCTTCAATTGAATAACCAAAACTTGGCCCTTTTCTTTTCAATTTAAAATGAAATTAAGCACACAGCTTAATATCCCAGAGTTGTGTCACCACCACTATACACTGGGGATTTTCAGTGACATAATCTACTAATTTGCAATTAATAAACTTTCAGTTGAATTCAGTACCAAATGAAACTAGCTTTGACACAAAAAATACATTATCCAATGATACTACTTTGGTATACTTATCAGAATTTAATTAATTTTCAATCAACCATATACTATCAGGCCAGTTAAAATAGCAGACTCTTTTCTCCCCTTTGAAAATTTAAATACATTTTTATGACAACCAATATTAATGTTCTATGCTTCCATTCAAAAATTGTGACAACGATAATGGGTTAATACAAAATTATAGCTTTGAGTTAGAATTTAATGTATGTCACAGACTCTTAGAACAACTGTTTATTAAAACAGTGGATAAACTAGAAGCAATGTGATGTCATTGCAGTATGATTTCATAATCCAGAATCTTCCACTTTAAATCTAATGACCACTTTGAAAAGAATTGGTTTGCATCACTGTACTTACTTTATAAGCACAGTTTAACTAGAATAGACTATCTATACAAAGTTGTTTCAGACTTACTAAGTTTTCTTTAGAGAAATCATTAGTTACAGATTCAATTTAAATAGAATTGAGTCATTGATTCAAAACAATTACAACCAGGAAATTAACCTTATATTGTAAAAGTTGAATAAGAGATTATGAATCTAAGTAAAAAATATGTCTTTTTAAAATTAATTTTAATTTTTAATTTTTGTGGGTACATGGCCGGGCGCGGTGGCTCAAGCCTGTAATCCCAGCACTTTGGGAGGCCGAGACGGGTGGATCACGAGGTCAGGAGATCGAGACCATCCTGGCTAACACGGTGAAACCCCGTCTCTACTAAAAAATACAAAAAACTAGCCGGGCGAAGTGGCGGGTGCCTGTGGTCCCAGCTACTCGGGAGGCTGAGGCAGGAGAATGGCGTAAACCCGGGAGGCGGAGCTTGCAGTGAGCTGAGATCCGGCCACTGCACTCCAGCCTGGGCAACAGAGCCAGACTCAGTCTCAAAAAAAAAAAAAAAAAAAAAAAATTTTTGTGGGTACATAATAGGTGTATATACTTATGGGGTACATTAAATATTTTAGTACAGGCATGCAATAAGTATCAATCATATCAGATTAACTGGGTTATCCATTACCTCAGGTATATATCATTTCTTTTTGTTACAAACATTCCAATTATATTCTTAGTTATTTTAAAATATACAACAAATTATTGTTGACTGTAGTCACCCTGTTTTGCCATCAAATACTAGATCTTATTCAATCTACCTAACTATATTTTTGTTATTGAACATCCTAACATTGTCCCCTCTCCCCCATTACACTTCCTAGCCACTGGTATCCATCATTTTTATTCTCTGTATCTGTGAGCTCAATTGTTTTAATTTTTAGCTCCCACAAAATGAGTGAGAACATGCAAAGTCTGTCTCTCTGTGCCTGGTTTACTTCACTTAAAATAATCTCCTCTCATTCCATCCATGTTATTGTAAATGACGGTACCTCATTATTTTTATGGCTGAATAGTACCCCATTGTGTATATGTGGCATATTTTCAATATTCATTTATCTGTTGAGGAACACTAAAGTTGCTTCCAGATCTTGGCTATTAAGAATAGTGCTGCAATACACATGGAAGTGCAGAAATGCCTTCAATATACTGATTTCCTGTCATTTGGGTATATATCTAGCAGTAGGATTGCTGGATCATATGGTAGCTCTTTTTTTTTTTGTTTTCTTCAGGAACTTCCATAGTGGCTGCACTAATTTACATTTCTGCCAACAGTGTACGCAGCTTCCCTTTTCTCCACATCCTTGTCAGCATTTGTTATTGCCTGTCTTTCAGATAAAAGCCATTTTAACTGAGGTGATATAATATCTTATAGTAGTTTTGATTTGCATTTCTCTGACAGTCAGTGATGATGAGCACCTTTACATACACCTGTTTGCCATTTGGATGTCTTCTTTTGATTAATGTCTATTCATGTATTTTGCCCATTTTAAAATCAGATTATCAGATTTTTGTCCTAGTGAGTTGTTTGAGTTCCACATATATTCTGGTTACCAATCCCTTATCAAATAGATAGTTTGCAAATACTTTCTCTCATTCTGTGGGTTGTCTCTTGACTTTGTTGATTGTTTCCTTTGCTGAGAAGAAGTTTTTTAACTTGACAGTATCCCATTTGTCTATTTTTGCTTTGGTTTCCTGTGCTTATGGGGTATTATTCATAAAATCTTTGCCTAGATCAAGGTCCTAAAAAGTTTCCCCAATATTTTCTTGTAGTAGTTTTAAATTTGGAGGTCTTATATTTAAGTTTTCAATTCACTTTGTTTGACTTTTGTATATAGTGAGAAATACAGGTATAGTTTCATTCTATTGCACATGGATATTGCTTTCTCAGTACCATTTATTGAAGAGACTGTCCTTTAGCCAATGTATATTCTTGGCACATTTGTGGAAAATGAGCTCACTGTAGATGCACAGATTTTTTTCTGGTTTCATTATTCTATTCCATTAGTCTATGTGTCAGTTTTTATGCCAGCACCATGCTGTTTTGGTTACTAAAGCTCTGTAGTATAATTTGAAGTCAGGTAATGCAATTCCTGCAATTTTGTTCCTTTGCCTTAGGATAGCTTTGGCTATTCTGGGCCTTTTGTGGTTTTGCATAAATTTTAGCATTTTTTTTTTTCTATTTTTGTGAAGAATGTCATTGTTGCCTTAGTAGGGATTGCATTGAATCCGTTAATTGCTTTGGGTAGTATGAACATTTTAACAATGTTGATTCTTCCAATCCATGATTGTGGAATATTATTCAATATTTGGCTGTCCTTTTCAGTTTCTTATATCAAAATTACATAGTTTTTCTTTTAGAAATGTTTCTTTTCTTGGATTAAGTTCATTGCTAGGTATTTTGTTTTATTTGTAGCCATTAGAAATGAGATTGCTTTCTTCATTTATTTTTCATATTGTTTACTGTTGGCACGTAGAAATGCTACTGATATTGGTGCATTGATTTTGTATCCTGCAATTTTACAGAATTTCTTTATCAGTTCTAATAGGTTTTTGGTGGGGAATTAGGTTTTACCACTTATAAGATTATACTATCTGCAAAAATGATAATTTGACTTTTTCCCTTCCAATTAGATACTCTTTGTATCTATCTCGTCTGATTGCCCTGGCCAGGACTTCCAGTACCATGTTGAATAAAGGTAGTGACAGTGAACATCCTTGTCTTCTTCCAGATCTTAGACAAAAATATTTCAGTTTTTGCCCACTCAGTAAAATAAAAACTTTGGGGCTTTCATATGTGGGTTTTATTGTGTTGAGGCATGTGGCTTCTATATCCATTTCTTTGAGGGATTTTATATCTTTAAGGGATGTTGAATTTCATCAAGTATTTTTTCAGCATGAATTGAAATGATGATGTAATTTTTTCCCTTCATTTTGTTGATAATGTGGGTTTTATTGTGTTGAGGCATGTGGCTTCTATATCCATTTCTTTGAGGGATTTTATATCTTTAAGGGATGTTGAATTTCATCAAATATTTTTTCAGCATGAATTGAAATGATGATGTAATTTTTTCCCTTCACTTTGTTGATATGATGAAGCATATTGATTAATTGCATATGTTGAATCATCCTTGCATCACTGGTATAAATCTCACTTGATCATGATGAATGATCTTTTTAGTGCATCATTGAATTTGGTATCCTAGTATTTTGTTGAGGAATATTGCATTCATATTCATCAGAGATATTGGCCTATTTTTTATTTTATTTTATTATTATACTTTAAGTTCTAGGGTACATGTGTATAACGTGCAGGTTTGTTACATATGTATACTTGTGCCATGTTG
>NW_012107664.1:544856-547219 GCF_000951045.1 Mandrillus leucophaeus
TTTTTTTTATATATCTGGGTGCTCCATTGTTGGGTTGATATATATTTAAAATTGTTATATCATTTTCCTGAATTGACCTCTTTATCATTATGTGGTAATATTCTTTGTATCTTCTTAAAGTTTTTTACCTTGGAATCTATTTTGTCTGATACAAGTATTGAGACTCCTGCTCCTTTTAGGTATCCATTGGCATGGAATATTATTGTCCATCTCTTCATTTGCAGTATACAGTGTGCCTGCTTTGTTCTGTTTTGAGACAGCGTCTCCCTCTGTTGTCCAGTCGGAGTGCAGTGGCAGAATCGCAGTTCACTGCAACCTCTGCCTCCCTCTTTCAAACAATTCTGGTTGTCAGCCTCCCTAATAGCTGGGACTACAGGCATGCACCACCATACTGGGCTAATTTTTGTATTTTTGGTAGAGATCGCTTTCGCCACATTGGCCAGGCTGGTCTCGAACTCCTGGCCTCAAGAGATCTACCTGCCTTGGCCTCCCAAAGGGCTGGGATTACAGGAGCAAGTCACATGCCCAGCCCTGTGTCTTTACAGGTAACGTTTGTGGTTTTTTATTTTATTTTACTTTATTTTATTTTATTTGGTAAGAAACAAGTCACTGGGTCTTTTTATGATTGAAGAGTTAAGTCCATTTAAATTTAATGTTATTGTGAATCCATAAAGACTTACTTCTCTTATTTTTTTATTTGTTTTCTGGTTGCCTTGTGGTCTTCTTTCTTTCCTTCTTGTATTCCTTTATTGAAGGAGATTTTTTTCTGGTGATATGATTTAGTTTCTGCCTTTTTATTTTTTGTGTATCTTTTTTTTTTTCTTTTGGTTTTTGGTTTGAACTTACCATAAGGTTAGCAAATACTGTCTTATAAATTATTATTTTAACCTGATAACACTGTTTACATAAACAAATAAAAGAAAACTAATAAAAATTCTACTCCTTAAATTCAACTCACTCGTTTTTAACTTTTAGTTGTTTCTGTACATATCTTATTTTACTCTTGTCTTAAAAACTTTTGTAGTTATTATTTTCAATTGGTTCATCAGTTGGTCTCTTGCACACCACAATTACAGTCATAACATAGTCTGTGTTTTCCTGTGTACTTACTATTACCAGGGAGTTTTGTACTTTCAGATGATTTCTTTCTCTTTTTTTTTTTTTAACTTTTATTTAAAGTTCGTTAGTACATATGTAGTCTAGGTAAACTTGTGTCATGAATATTTTATCACTTATGTGTTAAGCCTAGTACCAATTAGTTATTTTCCTGATCCTCTCACATTTCCCACTCTCCACCTTCCAAAAGCCTCAGTGTGTGTTGTTCTAGTCATTTAGATTCCAGTTATAAGAGAGAACATGCAGTATTTGGTTTTCCATTCCTGTATTAGTTTGCTAAAGATAATGTACTCCAGGTTCATCCATGTCCCTGCAAAAGACATGATCTTGTTGATTTTTATAGCTGCATAGTATTTCATGGTGTATATGTACCATATTTTCTTTATTCCGTCTATCACTGATGAAGATTTAGGTTGATTCCATGTCTTTACTATTGTGAATAGTGCTCCAATGAACATACACATTCATGTGTCTTTATGATATGACAATTTATATTCCTTTGAGTATATACCCAGTAATGGGATTGCTGAGTTGAATGGTATTTCTGTCTTTAGGTCTTTAAGGAATCGCCACAATGTCTTCCACTATGGCTGAACTAATTTACACTCTCACCAACAGGGTGCCAGTCATATTGGAGCTGCCAGTCATACTGGAGCTCGTTTGTATGTTATTGGTTTCTTTTCTGTTGCTGCTTTTAGGATTAATTCTTTAACCTTGACCTTTGGGAGTTTGGTTATTAAATGCTTTGAGGTGGTCTTCTTTGGGTTAAAACTGCTTGATGTTCTCTAACTTTCTTTTTCTTGGATATTGATATCTTTTTCTAGGTTTGGAAAGTTCTCTATTATTATCCCTATCCCTCTGTTATTATCCTCTATAAACTTTCTACCACTATCTCTTTCTCTACCTTCTCTTTAAGTCTAATAACTCTTAGATTTGCCTTTTTAAGGGTATTTTTTAGATCCTGTAGATGTACTTCATAGTTTTCTTTTTTAATTATTCTTTCTTCTTTTGTCACTTTTGACTGTGTATTTTTCAAATAGACTGTCTTCAAGCTCATTAATTCTGTTTAATCAAGTCTTCTGTTAAAGGACTCTGATGCATTCTTTAGTATGCCAATTGCATTCTCAGCTCCAAAATTTCTGCTTGATGCTCTTTAATTATTTCAATCTCTTTGTTAAATTTATCAGATTGAATCTTGAATTCCTTCTCTGTGTTATCTTGAATTTTTGAATTTTGTTTCCTCAACA
>NW_012107664.1:550779-552371 GCF_000951045.1 Mandrillus leucophaeus
TGTCAGATGAGTAGATTGCAAAAATGTTCTCCCATTCTGTAGGTTGCCTGTTCACTCTGATGGTAGTTTCTTTTGCTGTGCAGAAGCTCTTTAGTTTTATGTGCCTTGTCTGGTTTTGGTATCAGGGTAACACTGGCCTCAAATAATCTGTTTGCAAGGATTTCTTGGTCTCTATTTTTTGGAACAGTTTGATTAAAATTGAATTAATCTTTCTTTAAATATTTGGTAAAATTCAACGGTAAAGTCATTGGGTCCTTGGCTTTTCTTTGCTTAGACAGTTTTTAACGTACCTTCAATCCCATTACTTGTTACTGGTCTATTCAGGTTTTGGATTTCTTCATGGCTCAATCTTGGTAGGTTGTATGTATCTAGGAATTTGTCCATTTCTTCTAGATTTTCCAGTTCGTTCGCATGTAATTGCTCACTGTAGCCACTACTGATCCTTTAAATTTCCAGAGTATCATTTGTAATGTTTCCTTTTTAAAATCTCTGAGTTTACTTATTTGCGTCTTTTCTTTTTTATTCTTAATCTGGTTGAAGGCTTATCAATTTTGTTTAACTTCTCAAAAAATTCACTTTTTTTTCACTGATATTTTGTATTTTTTCCTCATTTCATTTTCACTTATTTCTTCCTTGATCTTTATTATTACTTTTCTTTTACTGACTCTTGTTTACTTTTTTTCTGGCCCATGTTTGCTCTGACTTTTCCAGTTCTTTAAGATGCTTAATTAGGTGGTTTATTTTGTTTTTCTACGTTTTGATGTAGGCACTTATAGCTATAAAATTCCCTGTTAGTACTACTTTCGCTGCATCGCAATGGTTTTGGAATATTGTGTTTTCATTATCAATTGTTTCAACACATTTTTCAGTTTCATTTTATTTTCTTCATTTACCTACTAGTGATTCAGGAGTGTATTGCTTAATTGTCATGTATTTGTATAGTTTCCAAAATTCCTTTTGTTATTCATTTCTAGATTTATTCCCTTGTAGTCAGAGGAGATGCTTGATATTATTTCAAATTTTTTATTGTTTTAAGACTTGTTTTGTGACCTAACATGTGGTCTACCTTTGAGAATGATCCATATGTTGGGCTGATAGAAAGAATGTGTATGCTACAGCTCTTGGATGAAATTTTCTGTAAATACCTATTAGGTACATTTGTTCTACAATGCAGTTTAAGTTCCATGATTCTCTGTTGATTTTCTGCCTGTAAGATCAGGATGTTGAAGTGTCCAACCGTTATTGTATTGGGGCCTATCTCTCTATTTAGGTCTAAAAATATTTTTTTTATATATCTGGGTGCTCCATTGTTGGGTTGATATATATTTAAAATTGTTATATCATTTTCCTGAATTGACCTCTTTATCATTATGTGGTAATATTCTTTGTTTCTTCTTAAAGTTTTTTACCTTGGAATCTATTTTGTCTGATACAAGTATTGAGACTCCTGCTCCTTTTAGGTATCCATTGGCATGGAATATTATTGTCCATCTCTTCATTTGCAGTATACAGTGTGCCTGCTTTGTTCTGTTTTGAGACAGCGTCTCCCTCTGTTGTCCAGTTGGAGTGCAGTGGCAGAATCGCAGTTCACT
>NW_012107664.1:553901-576166 GCF_000951045.1 Mandrillus leucophaeus
TAACTTTCTTTTTCTTGGATATTGATATCTTTTTCTAGGTTTGGAAAGTTCTCTATTATTATCCCTATCCCTCTGTTATTATCCTCTATAAACTTTCTACCACTATCTCTTTCTCTACCTTCTCTTTAAGTCTAATAACTCTTAGATTTGCCTTTTTAAGGGTATTTTTTAGATCCTGTAGATGTACTTCATAGTTTTCTTTTTTAATTATTCTTTCTTCTTTTGTCACTTTTGACTGTGTATTTTTCAAATAGACTGTCTTCAAGCTCATTAATTCTGTTTAATCAAGTCTTCTGTTAAAGGACTCTGATGCATTCTTTAGTATGCCAATTGCATTCTCAGCTCCAAAATTTCTGCTTGATGCTCTTTAATTATTTCAATCTCTTTGTTAAATTTATCAGATTGAATCTTGAATTCCTTCTCTGTGTTATCTTGAATTTTTGAATTTTGTTTCCTCAACACAGCTATTTTGAATTCTCTGTCTGAAAGGTCACCTATCTCTGTTTCTCCAGGATTGGTCTGTGTTGACTTATTTGACCACATGACCAGTTGATGAGGTCATGTCTACCTGGATGGTGTTGATGCTAGTAGATGCTCTTCAGCATCTGGGCATTGAAGAGTTAGGTATTTATTATAATATTCAATGGCTGGGCTTATTTGTACCTGTCCTTTTTGGTAAGGATTTTCAGATATTTAAAAGGACTTGGGTGTTGTGATCTTAGGTGTGTTTGCTTTAGGGGGTACCCCAAACACTGTAATGCTGTGGTTCTAGCAGACTCGTAGACACATAGCCTTGATGACCTTGGACAAGATCTGAAAGAACTATCTGGATTACCAGGAAGACATTCTTCTTCTCTTTCCCTACTTTCCCCAAAACAAAAAGAGTCTCTGTCCTTCTTTGTTTTGAGCCACCTCTAGCTGAGGGCAGACTGCCACAAGCATTCTTGTTGCCACCACCACTATGACTGTGCTGGATTAGACCTGAATCAAACATAGCACTGAGTCTCACATAAGGCCTGTTTTAACCATTCCCTGGGTACTGCCTATATTCTCTCAAGGCCCTGGACTCTGCAATCAGTCAGTTGACAAAGCCAACCAGGCCTATGACCTTCTTTCAGGGCAGTGAGGTCTCTCAGGCCCCAGGTGGGTCCAGAGGTGCCAGCCAGGAGTCAGGAGCTAGAGTCCTAAAATCTACCTGGTGTTCTATTCTACTGCAGCTCAGCTGGTAGTAAAACCATGAGATGCAGTCTTTCCCACTATTCTCTCCTCTTTCCAAAGGCAGAGGAGCCTCAACCTGTAGCCACTTCCACTCCTGGCCACAGGAAATACTACTAGACTACTGCCAATATTCCCTTAAGGCCCAATGGCAGTTATGACAGCTTGTGGTAAATGCTGCCTGACCTGGCAGTCACCCTTCAGGGCAGTGGTCTCTCCTCTGGCCCAGGGCACATCCAGAAATGACGTCCAAGAGTCACATCATAGATTCAGGTACTCCAAGAGCCCACTTGGTGGTCTACCCCACTGTGGCCGTGCTGGTACCTAGGGTCCAAGACAAAGTCCTCTTTACTCTTTCCTCTGCTTTTCTCAAGCAGAAGGTATTTTGCTGAGAGACACCACAGCTGGTAATGTACTGAGTCTTACCTGAAGACAACAAGTCTCAGAGGCTAACTCAAGGCCCTTGATGTAGTACCTGGGTATCACTGCTGGTTATCCAGGACCAAGGGCTCTTCATTAAGCAGATAGTAAATGCTGCCAGCACTGGGTTCTTTCCTTCAAGACAGCAGGTTCCCTTCCAGCCCAGGGTGTATCGAGAAATGTCTGGGAGCTGAGGTCTGGAACAGCAACCTCATGACTTCGACCGGTGCTGTCTTGCTGTGGCACAGCTGATATTCAACATGAAAGACAAGTTCCTCCCCACTCTTCCCTCTCCTCTCCTTAAGGGAAAATATGGGGTAATTTTTGGAGCCATGAACTCTGTAGCCCGGGGCTCGAAAGGGGTAATGCCAGCACTTCCTTGACTGCTCCAGCTGGTATCTTAGTATGCCACATGCCCCACCATCTATCTCTGGGCCTAGTTCAGCACCAGGACTCACCTAAGAGTTGTAGTCCTTATGGCCTACACTGCCTTTCAAGTTTACTTGGGAATGCAATGTGCTGCAGCCCTCATTGGCAAGGTTTACAAGAACTCAGGTTTGGACTGCTGGAATCAACAATTTCTCTCTGGCTAGGGCTGCTTTAAATGTTCCCTCCATGGGCAGACATCAGTTGAGTTTCATCAGTCTTTCCTTTCTGCTCTAACAGGACAGCATTAAGTTAATGTCTCATAATTACTGTGTCCTTCCTCCTCCAATGCGCAGAGATGCTCTCCGTACCATACTGCCACTGCTAGGGTGTGTGTTGGGGAGGGTTGGGGGGCATTGGCAACTGAGGACTATCTTTTTCCAATTCAACAAGGCCCCCTTCAACCAACGGAAAATAAAAACAAGTAACAAGAAGGCCCCCCCGAAGTTTGGGTCCCAAGAAAAATTTGGTTTGGTTTGGTTTCGTTCCGTTTTTGTTGTTGTTGTTGTTGTTGTTTTTTTGGTGTAGATAGTTGTTAAATTGGAATCCTTGTGAGTGGAACAATTGGTGGGGCCTTCCATTCCACCATCTTCCTCTGCCTATCAACTCCACTTATATTCTCTAATTTAAGACTTTAGTCCATATACATTCAATGTTACTGTTGATAAGTAAGAACTTACTCCTGCCATTTTGTTATTGTTTGTTTGTTTGTTTTGTGGTCTTCTCTTCCTTCCTTTCTTTCTTTCTTCTTGTCTTCCTTTGTGTGAAAGGAATTTTCTCTGGTGATATGCTTTACTTTCTTGCTTTCTGTTTCATTTGTATTTCTGTTGTCAGTTATTTGATTTGAGGTTTCCACAAGGCTTGCAAATAATATATTTTAACCCATTATTGTAAAGTGATGACAACACTGAGAGCAAGAACAAACAAGCAAATAAAAACAAAGCTAACAAAAATTCTTCACTATAACTTCAGCCACCCTGCATATAAGTTTTTGTTGGTTTTATTTATGTCTTATACTGTCTATGTTTTGACATGGTGTGGTTTTTATTTTTCATAGACTCATCTTTTAATCTTTCTAATCAAGATATGAGTAATTTATACACTGCAATTACAGTGTTACAATATTTAGTGTTTGTCTGTATACTTACTATTGTAAGATTTGTATTTTCAGATGTTTTCTTATTGCTCATTAACAATTTTTCTTTCAGAGCAAAAACCCCCTTTAGTATTTTTTGTAAGATGAGTCTAACATTGTTGAAATTCCTTAGCTTTTGTTTTTCTGGAAAAGTCTTTATTTCTCATTCACATTTAAAGGATATTTTCACTGGATATGCTATTCTAAGACAAAATTTTTATCCTTCAGCACTTTAAATATGTCATCTCACTTTCTCCTGGCCTGTAAAAGTTCTCTACTGCCAGATGTTTTGGAGGTCCTTTGTATGTTACTTGTTTCTTTTCTCTTGCTTCTTTTAGAATCCTTTTTAAAATTATTGACCTTTGGCAGTTTAATTATTAAATGTCTTCAGATAGTCTCAGCTGGTAAAATCTGCTTCATGTTCTATAACCTTCTTGCATTGAATATGGATATCTTTCTCTAGGTTTAGAAAGTTCTTCATTATTACCCCTTGGAAATAATTTTCTACCACGATATCTCTCTCTGCAGCTCCTCTTTAAGGCTAATAACTTAGATTTGCCATTCTGAAGCCATTTTCTAGATCTTGTAGAAATGCGTCTTTTTTTTATTCTTTTTTATTTTGTCTCCTCTGACTGTGTATTTTCTGACAGCTTGTCTTCAAGCTCAATAATTTTTTTCTTCTGCCTGATTCATTCTGCTGCTGAGAGACTGTGACACATTCGTCAGTCTATCAATTAAGTTTTTCTGCTTAATTTTTAAAACATTACCTTAATCTCTTTGATATTCTATGATAGAATTCTGAATTCCTTCTCATGTTATCTTCAATTTTGTTGTGCCCTCTCAAAACTGCTTTTTTGAATTATCTGTGTGAAAGGTTGCATATGCTTCTCTCTCTCCAGGATTGGTCCCTGGTGCCTTACTTAGTTCATTCAGTAAGGTCATTCTTCCCTGGGTGGTCTTGATGGTTGTGGATGTTCATCTATGTCTAGGCATCGAAGAATTGGGTATTTCTTGTAGTCTTCACATTCTGGGTTTATTTGTATCCATCCTTCCTTGAAAAGCTTTCTGAGTATTCATAGGGAATTGAGTTTTGTGATCTAAGTCTTTGGTCACTGCATCTTCATCTGCATTAGGGGGCACCCCAAGGCTAATAATACTGTGAATCGTACAGACTTACAGAGGTCCTGCCTTGGTAGTCTTGGGTAAGATCCAGGAGAATTCCCTGGATTACCAAGCAGAGACTCTGTTCCCTTCCTTTACTTTCTTTCCAACAAATGGAGTCTCCTTCTCTGTGTGCTGAACTGCCTGGAGCTAGATTACAGGTGACATAAGCACCCCCGTGGCCACCACTTTTGGAACTATGCTGGTTAGACCCAAAGCCAGCACAGCACTGGGTCTTGCTCAAGGTCTGTCATGATGACTGCTTGGCTACCACCAATGTTCGCTAAAGGCCCAAGGGCTTTTCAGTCAGGAGTACTGAATCCAGCCAGGCTTATTCCCTTCCCTCCAGGGTGGTGAGCTCCCCACAGCCAGTGAAGGATTCAGAAATGCCATTCAAGATACTGGGTCTGGTGTCAGGAATCTGAGCAATCTACTTCATTCTCTATTCTGCTGCTACTGAGCTGGCACCAAAACCACAAGGTAAAGTTCTTCTCACAAATCCATCCCCTTTTCTTAAGCAGTAGAAATCTCTCCTTATGGTTAACATCATCTTAGGGTCATGTGTGTACTGCCTGGCTATCCCTAATATTCACTCGTGGCCCAAGAGATCTTCAGTCAGCTTGGAGTTAATGCTTCCAGGTGTGGTCTCTTCCTTCAGTGTAGTGGGCCTCCTTATGGCCCAGAGCAGATCCAGAAATCCCACTCAGGACCGAGGCCTGAAATTGGGAACTTCGGGTGTCCACCTGGTTTTGCTGGAGCATTTTATTTGGCCACCTTGCTCCCCAACATGTCTTCTTTTAAATAAACATTTGAAAAGTCAATTGGCTATACATATGCTATTGATATAAAAATCTAATATTTATGAAAACTACTAAAACAGTGTGAAAATAAACTAGCACTGAGATCCAGGGCCTACAGTTACTTATCTTATTCACGCTCTGGCTAAGGGCAATTCATTTGTACAGCTTAGAATTAACTAAGCTAATCCTCAGATGAATTTTCATGCTACTGCAAATGCCCAAGTTATATTACTTTATTGAAAAATAATTGCAACTAATCATGTACAATTTCATATAGTCCCCCTGGAAACTGTAATAAAGCCAAGATGTTTGATATGCTCTAGCTTAGTAAGGTAATTTAATTGAGTAATAAAGAAAAAACGTATAAAAATATAAGCTACCATGCTACTTTATTACTTATGTTGAAATATATGAGTAATCTGACAAATAATTCAAAATAGTATTTTAAAAGCTCAGTAAGCTATAAGAGACAACAGAAACACAGCTGAACAAAATAAGAAAAGTAATACATGAACAATATGGAAGTTCAAAAAAGTACAGAAATCATTTAGAGAAACACAGAAATTCTGGGGGTGAAGAATACAAGGATTGAATTGATAGAGTCGATAGAATTTCAACAGCAGATGAAGTCAAGCAGAAGAAAGAATATGTGAAATCAAAGACATATCATTTGAAATTATGCAGTAAGAGGAACAGAAAGCATTGCAAAGGATGAAGAAAGCCTATAGGAACTAATGAACATCATCAAGCAAAATACTGTGTGCATTATTGCTGTTTCAGAAGGAACAGAGAAAGAGAAAGGAACAAAAGCTTATTTAAAAAATAATGACAAACACTTCTCATATCTCAAAGAGAAATGAACATCCAGATACATAATGGCTAAAGAACCACAATAAGTGAACGTCAAGAGATCTTCACTGAGAAACATTACAATTAAATTGTCAAAAGTCAAATAATTAAAAAATAAACTTAAAGAAAAAAAGAATTTTGAAAGCAATAAGAAAAAGAAAAGAACAATGGGAATTACAATTCACCATGAGATTTGTGTGGGGACAGAGCCAAATTCCCATTGTTGGAGGAAGAACCTATTGGGAGGCGATTGACTCAAGAGAATGGACTTCCCCCTGGCTGTTCCTGTGATAGAGTGCTCATGAGATCTGGTTGTTTGATAAACGTGTGGCACCTCCTCATTCTCTCTCTCTTTTCTGCCCATGTAAGACATGCCTTGCTTCCCCTTCACCTTCTACCTTGATTGTAAGTTTCCTGAGGCCTCCCCAGCCATGCAGAACTGTGAGTCAATTAAATCTCTTTTCTTTGTAAATTGCCCAGTCTCAGGTAGTTCTTCATAACAGTGTAAGAACAAACCAATACATATATACTTTCCAAAAATATATCAATAGTGACATTATTAACATGTCAGTGAAGAGAGAATTTTTAAAGAGGAATTTTTTAGTGTGTGATCAAAGATAAGTTGCTATCAGCTTAAAATGAAGTTTTATAGCTGTAAGATGTTTCATCTAAACTTCATGGTAATCAGATACAGAAAAGATAGAGAAAAAAGAAAAAAAACACAACACTATAAAAAGTGTTAAAACAGAAAGGAGATGGCAAAAGAGAAAGAAATGAACTAAAAAAAGTCAGAAAAAAACAAATTGGCAACGATAAGCCTTTACCTATCAATAATCACTTTCAATATAAAGGCATTACGTTCTGTAACGAAAAGACGCAAAAAAATTTTTTTTCCAACTCTATTCTACTGCATTAGTCCATTCTCACACTACTGTAAAGAACTACCTGCGAGAGACTGGGTAATTTATGAAGAAAAGAGGTTTGATTGACTCATAGTTCCACAGCATGTACAGGAAGCATGGCTGAAAGGTCTATGGAAATTTGCAATGATGGCAGAAGGCAAAAGGGAAGCAAATGTGTCTTACCATCCTGGAGCAGGAGAGAGCAAGATAAGGTGAAGTACTATACACTTTTAAACAATCTGATCTCATGAGAACTCTATCAAGAGACAGTGTTAGAGGGATGGTGCGAAACTATTAGAAACCACCCACATGATCCAATCACCTCCTACCACGCCCCACTTGCAAAATTTGGAATCATAATTCAATATGAGATTTGGGTCGGGACACACAGCCAAACCATATCTGCTACCTACAAGAAACTAATTTTAGCTTTAAAGATATACATAGGCTGAAAACAAATATATGGAAGAAGATAATCCACGCAAACGGCAACTAGAAGAGAGCAAGGATGCCTATAATTATATGAAAACAAATAGACTCGCTGTTAAAAACTATTGCAAAAGACAAAGAAGGTCTTTCATAATAATAAAGGTGTCATCATCAAGAAGATATATCAACTGTAAGTATGTATGCACCGAACATCAGATCACCTAAATATGTAAAATAAATATTAACAGAAATGAAGGGAGAAATAAACAACAATATAATTGTACTGGGGAACATCAGTACCATCAGTACCCCACTTTCAATATTAATAAATCATCTTGAAAGAAAACCAATAAGGAAGCAGAAGACTTGAACAAAACTCTGGAACAAAAGTACCTAATAGACATATACAGAACATTCCATCCAACAGCAGAATACACTTTCTTTTCAAGAGCACATGGGACACTCCAGAATAGACACCATGTTAGCCCACTAAACCAGCTTTAAAAGTTAAAGAAGATTGAAATTATGTCAAGTACTTTTTACTAATTGCAATGGCATGAAACTAGAAATCAATATCAAAAGCAGAAAATTTTATAACAATAAATGCTTACATTGAGACAAAGAAATAGACAACCCAACTAAATACCTTTATACCATTTATTGTTTCTTAATTTAACAATAAATGCTTACACTAAGAAAAAGAAATAAACAACCTAATTTTGTACCTCATGGACTAGAAAAAGGAAAAATGAAACCAGAAGTTAGCAGAGGGAACAAGCAATGATCAGAGTAGAAATTAATGAAAAAGAGACCAGAAATAAAATAGAACAAATCAATAAAACTGAGTCAGTTTTTTGGGGAAAAAAACAGAATCAATAAACTTTAAGCTAGACTAAGAAAAAGGAAGATTCAAATAAATAAAATTATAAATGACAAAAGAGACATTGCAACTGATAGCACATGAAAGATCATGATTGACTACTATAATGATTATGCACCAACAAATTGGATAGCTAGAAAATGGACACATCCCTAGAAACAGTAAACCTGCGAAGACTGAATAACAAAGATTTAGAAAATCTGAACAGACCAATAGCAAGAGGTTGCATCAGTAATATAAACTTCCTAACAAAGAAAAACCTGGCGCCAGGTGGTGTCACTGATAAACAAAAGAGATTTAACAGTTTTCTCAAATTCTTCCACACAATTGAAGAGGAGGAAACACTTCCAAAAATTGAAAAGGAGGGGAGGAGAGGGAAGAGGAGAGAAGGAAGAAGGGGAGGGTGGGGAGGGAAGAGCAGGAGGGAGAAAGAAGGTGCTGGTGGTATCTGTGGGAAACAGTGACATGACCAAGAGCAATGCCACGCAGGTAAAGGACAGGTGCTATCAATTCTCCTACGTATATGGCTGAATCTTTCTGACAAACTGGGCTTCCTTTTTATCTTTTACTCCCAGAGGACCTGGTATCCCTGGATACCTCACAAGCCTTCTTGGCCTAGGGGCTCCCATTTTTCCTGGATGTCCCTTCAGCCCAGGCACCCTTTAACCATGTGAGCATGACAGGGAGGTTCTGCAGACTTCTAGGTGATAAGTATTACATTAACTGGGAAAATAATCTGTGTTCTTCATATATAGATAACTGGGAACATTGTTTTATTACATTTTCTTCCTAGACTGCTTAACTCAAGGGAGAAAAATGAACTTAACTTCAGGAAAAACAAAAATAAAAACAAAAAAAAAATCTGAATGATTAAATTTATCAATTATGGTTTTAAGTTTTTCCTTTGTTTCTGAATTGGTAGCAAGAAGATCCATCAAAGTGTTGTGCTACTTAAAAAGACATAACTGCTCTTATTTAAAAGTAAGCAATACATTCAAGTCTCTATTAGAGACACTTTAATATTATAAATATTTTTCAACACACATGATCTTGTTTAAAAAGTTGTTTAGAACTAAGATCCTTCATCATCAGCCAAAGAACATTTCTTTTAGGAATAGATTTTTCAGCATATGAAAGCTGTCCAAAATGTCAGGCAGCTATTTGAATCCAGGTCCATCTTGCAAACTTCCTCAATGATGCTGTTCTCCACAGATGGTGCTCTTCACTTTAGTTTGTTTTCACTGTGCTTATTCAGGAAATGACAGATGTTATTGAGAAACTGACTCCCTACTCTAATTACAAATAGCTTTATACACAGAGCCAAACATAAATAATAAAACCCTCTTGAGTTAATATCATATATTAGACAATTAAACATACCCTTAGGTCATCAGCAAAACAGAAGAACCAAACATTTTACCAATTAGCTTATTAAGGTATTGCTTTATGTAATATAATTAATTGGCTTTAACTGTACAACTTGATAAGTTTATAAAAATGTATACAGAGAACCACCTCTACCATCATAACCCATTTCTATCACCTCAGAAACCTCCTCATGCTCTTGGCAGTAACTGCCCCCCACCCCCGACACACACACACAAAGAATTGATAATGGATACATCATTTTAGTTACTTTATAGAAATATCCAAGAGTTACCCTTATTAATGCCTTGGATAAAACATTTTTCTTGTGATGCAAAAATGAATCTAATATTCAAAAATCTCTAGCTCATATCAGAATAGTTGGTATAACTCATTCACATTTAAGAAACTGGTTCGTGAAAAGCAGCAGAGAAAATTTAGTATATTATTTTAAATTTCCTTGGTTATTCTAAACAAGAATTTTATGATTCTTTTTTCATTATTTTGATGACCAAGTCCTCAAAATAATGTGAAGGGGTTTCATCTGATTTCAAGTGTTTATCGCAATAATCTCAGGTCTCTGCCATACTTTTGCCACTATGAGGCAGTATCATAGGCATTGTCATGACAGTAGAAGAATTAAGTTGCCACCAGAGGCATAAAGCAAAAACAAAACAAAACAAAAAAAAAGAAGAAAGAAAGTAATGAATTCTGAAATATCCATACTGTCTACTTCATAGCCAGTAATTGTAATAATTTCTCAAGCTAGCTAAATTTTTCATTTAAGAAAATTGTGATTCTTGAAGCTTTATCATACACATTACCTTTTGCCTCTTAAAATATATATTCCTTCCCATCTACTCTCCATTTGTAATTCCAGTTGCAAAATGACAAGGATTTAGACAGAAGTTGTTCAGTAGTTTTTATCAATAAGAAACGATTGCACTGCAAGTCTGAAGTTCTGACAATTACTATTTCCACAAGTACCACAAAATATTTGTAATCAGGCAAGGTTGGAGTGGGTGTTGTTACTGTATACTTATTATCTGCATTGATGAATGATAGGAAGACAATGGTGTCCAAAACCTCCTCGATTTCTGTCTTTTAGAACTCAAAATCTAGAGAAGGTGGACTATGAGTTGAACAGTATTCCCCCAGAACCTCAGAATGCCCCCTTACTTGGAAACTGAATGTTTGTAGATGCAATTAGTTAAGATGGAGTCGTACTGAATTAAGATGTGTTCTAAATCCAATGACTGCTGTCCTTATAAGAAAGCCATGTGAAGGCACAAAGGGACAAAGCCTATGAGATGATGAAGGCAATGATTGGAATGGTGCAGCTAAAAGCCAAGGAATGCCAAAGATTGCTGGCAACCACTAGAAGTTAGAAAAGCGGTATAGGATAAGTTGTCCCTTAGACTTTTCAGAAGGAACCAACCCAGTCAACACCCACATTTCAGACTTCTGGTATCCCAAACCGTGAGAGAATAAATTTTGTTTGTTTTATGACACTGGCAGCCCTAAGAAACTAATACGGAGAGACAGATATTAGTGAAATATTGATAAATACATGTAAAATTGCAACTATGAAAAAAGATTATTGATGAGAGCTTCAAAGTGCATTGATACCCAGATGAGTTGTACTAGTCAGGGAGATCAGAGACGGCCTTTTTGGGAAAGTGTTTTTTTAAAGTGAGAACCAAAGAAGTTACCTGTAGAAAGATGAAATGAGAATGAGGACTGCAGTCCAAGTAGAAGTAAAATGTGGTTTCAAAAATAAAAATGCACTATTTCATGACTTAATAAATATGCATCTTCTATCTTATGTACTCTGATAGGATCTGGAGATTTAGAATCAAACATGCAGTTTATACTCTATGAAAAAAAGGTATTGTGATCAAGCTATTAAAATACTGTTTTATTCTATTAATGAGGATAAATGAAAAAACTACATCTGTTATTGTTAAATATCTGTAGTCCCAATTACGTAGAAATAAAATATTTTTAAAGTAGTGATTTCCTTCCTGCCTTTCCCTTCCTTCCCTTCCTCCCTTTCTCCCTCCCTCCCTCCCTCCCTCCCTTCTGTCTTGCTTGCTTGCTTGCTTGCTTGCTTGCTTGCTTGCTTGCCTGCTTTCTCACAGTTTCACTCTGCCACCTAAGCTGGAGTACCATGATGCGATCTTGGCTCACTGCAACCTCCACCTCGAGGGTTCAAGCGATTCTCCTGCCTCAACTTCCCCAGTAGCTGGGATTACAGGCGTGCGCCACCACGCCAGGCTAATTTTTGTATTTTTAGTAGAGACAACGTTTCCCATGTTGGCCAGGCTTATCTCAAACTTCTGACCTGAAGTTACCCGCCCACCTCGGCCTCCCAAAGTGTTGGGATTACAGGTGGGAGCCACTGCTCCCAGCCAATAGTGATTTTAAGTTAAGAGGATTTCCTTTTATTGCTTCTTATCACAATGACACAATCTGGTTTCTTTAAATAGTCAAAAAATTAAAAATAATGAGACTACAGACAAATTTTTTAAATTCTCCAGCTGGCTCTAAAAATCATGTTATTTATTTAGGTGACATATTTTGCATATTAAAAACATATGAACATTGTTTGATTTATTGTCAATTTGGTATCTTATTTTGCTTGAGCAAAACAGATAGTGCCAGAGAATCTTTGCAAGTTTGCTATCATCATTTAATTTATTTTGTAATAAAAATAATACAAACAATTAAATAAGATACAATAATTACTCTAAAAATCTAATAAATTAGCTATTTTATAATGAGGCAGAAATTTTACCCATTTTAACCAGATTAAGAAATTTCAGTTGAAGAATTTTCTTTTATGTAGAATAATTTGTCATGGAAGTTGTTTTGTTTCCAGCAAAAAAAAAAACCTTGGTAGTTCTTGCATGAATAAAAAGGATATGTGTACTTTATTTCAAATTGGGAGGGTCTCATGGTTTCCTTATAGATGCCTAAGGTATAATTCAGTTTATAGAAATAGTACAGTTAAAGTCTAAAGAAGACGCCCAGCTAATTTTTTTTTTTTTTTTTTTTTTGTATTCTTGGTTAGAAAATTACTAAGGAGACTCACTGGTTTCTCTGTCACCTGAATGAACTCAATCCCTTGGACTTGGGGGTATATTTATTGAAACTCATATTTATGAATAAAGTAATTAGAAAAGGAATAAATCCAACTTTTATATGTCCTTCTAAACAGCTAACAAAACATCAGTAAGATAAGCAAACACTCCAAATAACTTAATATCACATATAGATAAGAAAAAAATTAATAACCAACATTAACAGAATCAACTCCAGAGCCAACAGTGAGTAGAGAGTGGGGTGAAGACTTGGTGAAAGGGAGAGGAAGTTCATAAGAATAGAACCAATAAATCAGCCTCAGAAAGAGAAAGTCTTACCATGAATTGGGAAACAGAAAAAAATAGGATTGAAAACTGATAAACCAAAACACCGCCTTTGGTGAATCCAAAGGCAAAGTTTGAACATGCACAAGGGCCGGTGTGGTGTGTTGTTTTGATTAAGAGAAAGTGACTTGGCTAGATAAGATACCCTTGGGTATGTAAATAAAAAGTAATTAAAAAGTAGAATTTGAGAGTCCTGATGAAAGAAAATTAAATCATAAAGTCAGAAGACATACAAAGTGCCTTTGCAACAAAATGCCCTTGAATAAACAACAGCTGCAACAAAGCTAGTAAATGACTGTCTTAAGTTGGGTTCATTCAAACACATGGCTGAAATAGGATTCCATGTTCAAGAAAGGTATTAAACGAATAGGTTCAGGATAAACTGGAGGGAAAAAAAATTAGGAAAACAGAAGACAGAGAGGGAAGCAAAATAGGTTGGGAAGATCACTAAGTAAGCTTGTGGTTTCAAGGGAAGTGTAGATTCATTCTGTCTCACAGGAAACCCTGCAGCATAAATTGAACCCTAGAGTTTACTGCACCTTCAAGCAGGGAGCTGGGTTCCCGTAGGTCTGTACAGATCAATCACAGAGTTGTCGTGGGGAAACTTAAACTCCCAGGCATATCCAGGTGATGCAGTTTCAGTTGTCCAACTGTCAACCTCTGGAGAAATGTGAAAGTGTGAAGCACTAGCAGCAACAGCCACAGCCTCTAGGGAATGCCATACCTAATCAGCAAAAGAGATCTTAGAATAGCTGAGCAGGACCCCAACAATGTCTGCTGCAGCAACTGAAATCCCTTATCGTTCTCTACACAAAACTGTGTTGATGCACTTAAAATGAACAAAAAGCAGCAAACGGATAAAATAACAAGAAGGATCAGAATATTTCAACTGATGAAAATTATCTCCACCCAAAAACAAGCAAAAGGAAACTGTGACACAACTCTTCAATATAATTAACTATGTTTAATCAGACATTTATACATCAAAAATTTTGAATTCATGATCCAAAATATTATAACGCAAGAGGTAAAAGTCATATAAAATGTGAAATGAAAGTTGATGTAACTCATTAAAGAAATGGAAGAAAAAGTTACCTTGGAAAGAAAAATGACAATATAAGATGTGAAGACAAAATAGGATTGACTGAAAACATAATAAACATCATTTAAAAATACACATGAAAACATCTGTGAGAACAAAATAAAATCACTAAAAAAGTAAAAGGAATCAGATAAAGCAAATGATGTAGATAACAGATTCTTAACGATGGTTCTGTTATGTACATGTATGCGTCACCATTAATAAAATGTGAGCATTTTTAAAGAAGGAAAAGTAATGGAGCAAACTAATATTTAAAACTTCAGTGCACAAAACTTCCTGGAAATAAATGACACAGTTTACATATGATAAAAGATCATCATGTACCTGGAACAAATGTCCTGAAACACTGAACTGTGAGACAGAGCTTCATGCAATTATTAGAGTTTTTACATAAAGAAAAATATAGGCCAAGCAACACATACCAGAAAACTTAGTTTTCCTCAATTTTTCAATTATACCTTAAAAGCAAGTAAATTATGAGCCAAAGAGTTTATGTCTTTAAGAACAAGTTAAGTGGTTCTTAAAGTATCAAGCTTATAGGAAAACAAGAGTAAATCTATAAGGATTCAGAAAATACTGTACTCAAGAGGAATTTCTAGCCAGGCAATGTGGCTCAGTGGCTCACGCTTGTAATCCCAGCACTTTATGAAGCCAAGGTTAGAGGATCACTTGAGCCCAGTAGTTCAAGACCAGCCTAGGCAACATAGCAAGAAACTTTTTGTCATCAGCCAGGTGTGGTGATGAGTGCCTGTACGTAGTCCTAGCTACTCAGGGCGCTGACGTAGGAGGATAGCTGGAGCCCAGGAGGTTAAGGCTGTAGTGAGCCATGACTGCACCACTGTACTCCAGCCTTGACAACAGAGCAAGACACTGTCTCCTAGGAAAAGGAAAAAAAAAAAAAAAAGATGCTTTTCCATGGCATTGGGTGAGGGAGAAGGTTTATCCAGACATGAAATAGTAAACACTGCAAAAGGACAAGAAAGTATACTTAAACAAATGAAGATATACTTTTAATGTAAGCATGTTAATTTTTTAAATCAGAAAATGTCAGATGAAGAAATGTTTGTTTGATTTTTTTTCACCTCAAACTAGACAAATTGATTCTAAATTTTAAATAAAAAAAATAAAAATAGCATGCTCCTATAGCACAGAAGAAACTGAAGGAAAGAGATATGAAGGAGCTCTGCAATGGCACTAGTAGATTTTAAACATATTACAAAGCCTCAATTAAAAAAATAAGAGTGTGGTATGGGCACATAAGTATAGACACAGGCCTGTGGAACAGAAAAGAAATTTCAGACCCAGAACTAATTCATACAGAAATTTAGCACATGTGAAAGGTAGCATTTGAAACACTAAAAGCACGGATTTTGAAGTATACGGTTATCAATAACCTGGATAGCTATTTAGAAAAGGATCAAATTGTAGCTATACCTTAAATAAAACAGAAATAATGAATAGACTCAAAATGGATAAGAGATTAAAATATAAAAATAAAATCATACAATCATTGCAAAAAACATGAGTAGTTTTCTTTATAACCTGGGTCTACAACAAAAAAAAATGATAAATTTACTACCAAAAATGGCCTGGAGACTATGTCACATGAAAAGTCAAAATGATAAATTAGAATTTGGGAGCATATTTGCAATGTATCAAAGATAAAGACCTGATGTTTAAAATACATTTTTAAAAGCTGTAAATTATTTTGCAAAAATGCCCCTCATAAAACCAACTAACCAAACAAAGATATACTCAGTCTCTCTTATAATAATGGAAACATGGAACAAAATGATACAATGATACTCTTTCTCACCTGTTAGACTGTTCACAGATTGACAACGTATTATGTGTGTGGCCCTGTGAGGAAACAGGCACTCTCTTACATTACTAGGATTTGAAATGGTACTCCTCTTTGGAGGACCATTTGGCAGTATATAACGTAATTACATACGCATTTGACCATTCACTCAACAATTCTGCTTCCAGGAAATTAATTCAGTCAGATTATAATGTTAATCATTACAAAATTATTTATAATAGCAAAATATTGGGAGTGTCCTTAATTCTCATCAAGAGGTTGATAAATCTATAAAATACTCCACCCAGTGGAGTAGTATCTTTAAAAACAAACAAAACAAAACAAAAAAAACAAAACAAGAAATATTGTCAATATCCTCTGTGTTTCTGTGTGTGTGTTCATCTGTGTGTAGAGAGAGTTTAGTTTTAGCTCAATCAAAAAATATGATGATGGATGGACAGACAGATTGAGAGATAGGCAGGTAGATAGATAAAATGATAGATTCATGGGATAGCTATATCTATATATCTGTGCACCTATATTTATTTTTTATCTAGAAAAAGAGTGAATAAATGTGCAAACCATTGACAATTGTCAAACCTAAGTGGAAGGGTATAGAAGTGTTTGTTGTATTTAGGTTGAACCTATTTCATAAAACTGCTGCTATTTGAACATTTTTACCTATAAAAATAACAGTCTCAAGTGATTCAATCTAAATGCAAACACTCTTCACCAAGTACACTGATGCTTTTGTAAGTTAGAAATAGTCCACCATTAGTAGTTTTATACACTTTCACTTATTCTACTCCTGTTTTTAAGAAATAAATTTTTCCAAATAAAATGTTGCAAAAATAAGAAAATGCATTTTCCCAAAAAAGGTCTTAATATGCTTAAATTCATAGAAAGGAAATAAAGAAGGAGAGATAACATTGTTTAAGGATCAACTATGTTGCAAGGACCATTCTATGGTTTCCATGTCTTAGAAACCCAGGAACCTTCATCTTTATATGTAAGAAAATGTGTTCAAATAAATTCAGAGAATCTGATAAGTTTCTGTGGTTTGAAACATTTACACAGCTAACAAGTGACAAAAAACTGTGCCCATAACATCATGAAAATAAATGTATTCTCTAATAATTTTTAAAATGCAGACTGGAAAATAGCATGCTTCATGACAAAAACATAAAACTGAAACAACCTTGAGGAATTTTTATATTTTCAACTGAAACTTTCAGTGTATGATCTGCAATAGGATAACTTCTTCTAAATGCTTTTAAAAAGTATTTTATGCAATTCAATTTTTAATCTATTGATCTTTATGTTCAGTACATTTCTAATATTTAAAGCAATGTTTGGCTTTTCTGAGAAGATCATCAAGAAGTCCTTTATTGATGAGAAGTTCCTGGTAAAAAATTCCCTTTCGGTTTACTCACTGGCCGTCTGCCTTTCCCCTACACTCTCCGCCTTTTTACCTAGAATACTCCAAGTGCATTATATTGGCCTCCAGTCAGAGAACCACAGTCTGCTGATAAAACACTCAGTGTCATTTACCATCTGGCTATTCTTTCAGGGCTTAAGAAGTGCAAAGTTTCTTTTTCTTTTTTTGTCATCAAACATTTTGTTTTTCAGTGTTAAAAGAGGACCTTCCAGTAGTACAAAGAATGTTGACATTCTTACAGAATCTGAAGTGTCAAGCAGAGAATATACATTTTAGCTCACTTACCAAAATTATATAGCTGTAAGATTCTGGCATGCTCTGTCTTTGTGTACAGGTGGCTAATTTGCAGACACGACGTGGGTGGTGCTGTAGGAAATAGCACAAAAAAAGGAAAGCAGGTCATACCAGCCTCAACCTAATACAGGGCTTTTCAGCACTTTTCTCCAAGCTGGGGATTAATAAAATACACTAAAATCTTTGTAATTTTATAAAAGTCTTAATTAGATAAAACTCGTTTCTGAAAATTAGCTATATTTAAAAACATAGAGTGTTATAAAAATTCTGTTCCTTATTAATGCAGTACACGTCATACAGATTTATATATTTTTTAAGTTAAAAATAATGAGCACATTAAAATTTGAAGTTTGCAGCCGGACGTGGTGGCTCATACCTGTAATCCCAGCACTTTCGGAGGCCGAGGTGGGTGGATCACGAGGTCAGGAGTTCAAGACCAGCCTGACCAACATTATGAAACCCCGTCTCTACTAAAAATACAAAAATTAGCTGGGCATAGTGGTGGCTGCCTGTAATCCCAGCTACTCCGCAGGCTGAGACAGGAGAATCGATTGAACCCGGAAGTGGAGGTTGCAGTGAGCGGAGATGACGCCACTGCACTCCAGCCTGGGCCACAAGGTGAGACTCCATCTCAAAAATAAAGAAATAAATAAAAATAAGTAAAAAAATAAAAAGTTGAAATCTGCGTGTTAATGTAGTGTTAGTCAGCATGGGAACCCATGATGCAGAAAAGAAGATACATCTTTGCGCAAAATCTTAAAGGAATGACTGGGCCATATAAACATGGAGAGGGAAGAGGGAAGAGGGAAGGAGGACACTCCCGAAGATTATCTGCTTGAAGAGAGGTGCATTCAGAATTGTCTTGGTGGAAGGAGAGGAGCAATTGAATTACATTGAAAGTTACTTGGATAATAACATAAATAATAATATTTAACACATCAAGGAACCCTAAAAAAAGCAATTGCTCTGAGGTAAGTTATGGATTAATTAAAATGCAGCCATTTAGTTACACCCAAGTAGCCATGGTTAAACAGCACTTCAGTTTTTGCCTGTGCAAGCTTCACGTGCAATCACTTTATTTTCTTCTTAAACCTTCCATCTCTTACAACGCAGAGGTCTTCTAAGGAGGCCTTGGGGACTACATGGTTAGTTGCACAATTTCTGTATCTGGAGATTTGGGGGTTTTATGGAGCTTTGCTTTATTGCTGCTAGTTGTTTATGCTTGTTTGTTTTGTGGCTTTCACGGTCTGACCCACTGTTTTCTGCCAGGATGCAATGCATCATGGGTATTAACAATACTTCTGTGCTTTACCAGCTCTGGTTGCAGTGTCCAAAATGCTCTCATTTATAAGGGATGCTCTTCTTGTGCCAGACGGTCAATGGCTATGACTAAGTCCTACAGTAATACAAAGCAAGACTTTTTAAATTTTAATGGTACATATGGTATTAGGAATAGCAATATTTAAAAAAAAGAAAAAAACAGCATCAATCAGAACATTTTTGTGTCTCTGCATTGACTTCTATTGCATAGCAGGTGATGAACCCTGGAGAGTCAGAGGCTATTTTAAGCAGGCCAGAGGGCCTGACTGAGGTCCAGTTGTAGATTCTGGAAAGGCAACTTTCCTCCTGAGGCATCACTTTTAGAACCTCCTCTTGGGTCATATAGTAGTGCTTTTTCATCAGATTATCACCCCTGACCAGCACTCCTTCCCCCTTTATCTCTAACAGGAGAATTTCAATTCATCCTTAAGGCCAGCTCGCATCATGTGGAACATTATAATCCCATAGCACATATAGCACAAGGATGTTCATCGATTGGTTAATTCCCTTGCCAATGCAAACACAGTTTTATGACAAATATTTCATATCCATAATTTTGTAAATTACAAAGTAAACAGACATACCTTTGAAGAATCTAGAAATATATATACTTCCTTTGCTTTTGTTTTCTATTTTATTTGTTTTCTATTTTATTCCCTGAATTGTCTCTGAATGTTTCTAAGTTACATTTTCCCTCTGTCATGTGGATATTCTTATAAGAACTTATAATTAAATATCTCTTCAGCTTCGTAACTAAAGGAGCTTGAAGCAACATATAGCAATGCACCCAGTTTCAATTAAGTTGTCTTACTTACAGCTTTTAACATAAACAGAGTAACATATTTTCCTCAAGCAATTTGCATACGTTTTCTTCAATTTACAACAACTTCAAGAAGCTGTATATGAAATTCATATATAAGCTGCTTGCCAGTCTACTGTAAATTCAGAGTTGGTAAAGCAATTAGATTTTCCTTTACTTGACAACTAAATTTTATTTTAATCTAAAAGATGTTTGACTACTCTTCAAGAAATTTTATGCATGCAAAGATGTTATCATTATTCACATTAAGGAAACAAGTTCACCAAAATGACATAGTCTTTGTGTCTGACTACATTTTAAACATTTAAACTGTAATTTATTTTATAAAAGAAAGTTCTAAAGAAATAAATTTAAGGGAGAAAATATATTAAGAGCAAGAAATATATTCATAAATTATGTTTAAGCTATATGTAAAGACGTGAAGATTTTATTAAATGCTCTGCAAACGTAAATGTATGCTTGTCATAAAAATTACTTTAAAATGTGTCTTAAATACCTACTATGCAGATCATAAAACTTAATACTTACAAGTCTTTCTCTGATAACTAATTTTAAAAAGTGGATGCTTTTATGTTTTATTGTTTATTTTAAAATACAAGCCTTTATGAAAACTAAAATTTATTTTGAAATACATTATTTATAAAAGCAATTTTAGTAGACATTCATCCTTTAAAACATTCATTTTTGAATTAAATATATATTAGCATATTTGATTCCAAACATTTTACAAATACATGAATGCTTCTGAGAAAAATTTTAGGGCAATGTGAAATATTTAAAAATGTATTTGGACAAATATCTAGTAAATGCATCAATAGATCAAGTAGTTGAATAATTTGCATATGGATGCTTTATCTTTTAATAATTGTACTTTTCTTTTCCTCAGTAAGTTAGCTGCCAAGTTTAGTTTAAGATTGAGAAAAGCAACCAACTAGGAGTCTCAGGCTGTTGAGTTACGGTATTGTTAATTACATCTGGAAACTGAGGCAAACTTTCTTCCTTTCCTCCTTGCTGACCTATAGTGCTGGATGACCGAAATGCCCACCATCATCATTTGCCTTCCTGGCCAATTAAGTAGAACACCTCTGTTAAAATAACATACTTTCAAACCTTGGACTAGTTAGTAAATACGTGAAAATCATATACATTTAGAGGGCTTTTCTAGGCTTGCCATGGGACATCAAGGTGTCTAATGTAGCTCAATATCTTCCTCTTTTCTTCCTGCAAACTTAAAAGAACAAAATGCCACAAGCAATGAGAATAAAACAGAATCTGAGATAAATCTAGACAAAGGGCAGAGGTGGGCATGACAATCTGACCCTCTTGGTAAGATGTCCTCAGCTTATGCTTTTCCTCCTGTTTTTAATCTCTTTCTCCTTCTTTCCTTTTTGTTAATGATAAAGTTGTATCAGGATGTATGGTGGATAGATAAAATATTAAATTTATTATGCTTAAAACCCATCTTAATACTGTGTAAGTTTAGCTTAGTTAGGATTGGCCTATATATGGTCTGGCTTCTATTCTGTGGAAAATTCTATAAAGATAATTACACTTCCATAAATTCTAAAAACTGATTATTCTCATCACTGTCAATGCTGAGTCTTGAGGTGATATCATTTTTATTCAAATTTGTAATTGGCAAAGATTTAGATCATACTATGAATTTCACAATTAACAGTGGTATCCTAATGAACTCCATCTCACAAGGAACAACGACAGCTTTGGGTGGAGACTAGGCTGGGCGGGGGAGCTTTATTCAGAAACAAGTAAGTTTGAATGTACCTGAATATGGAAATTTTAAAAAATATTAAAATACAGAGAAATAGTGTAAAAGAAGGTCTCTCTCATATTTAAATATAAAAAACTTTTCAGTATCATCTTTTTTTCTATGCTGACCTTTTCAACCCTAGGCTGAGACTAACTGCCACAAAAATATTTCCTTGATAGTTACTTTAAAATTTAACTTTGCCACAAAATTTTTAACGATTAGATGTATCAAAAAGGAAACAAATGCTAAACCTAAGGAGTCAAAGAAACTAACAAATAAAGAATGTATCTTAATTATCACAATCCCATCCAACTCAGCTCTCTTGAATTTGTATGAAATATAATGAATGTTTTTACAACTGAAAAATCAGGGGCAACTTGGGAGTAAATAAATATTCATCTGTCAGATTATTTTTCATCTTTGGTGCTGGAATGTTATTGACATTTACCACAGGATCTCTACAAGAATCTATTATCCTGTTGTACAGGATTTGCAAAGGATCTGTTACTCTTTTGCTGTGAAATTGAGAATTTCAATGAGGAGATAGAAGAAAAAATCATTTACACAAGAAATTTAAAAATAGGAGATTAAGGCAGAGAAAGCCATTTATTTATTCTGAGAATAAAAATTAAATAAATTGAAATCAAATATTTAAATCTGTGATTAAGACAATATTGAGTGTTTTTATGGACTAGAATAAGATGTTAAGATA
>NW_012107664.1:576216-578000 GCF_000951045.1 Mandrillus leucophaeus
CGGGGGAGCTTTATTCAGAAACAAGTAAGTTTGAATGTACCTGAATATGGAAATTTTAAAAAATATTAAAATACAGAGAAATAGTGTAAAAGAAGGTCTCTCTCATATTTAAATATAAAAAACTTTTCAGTATCATCTTTTTTTCTATGCTGACCTTTTCAACCCTAGGCTGAGACTAACTGCCACAAAAATATTTCCTTGATAGTTACTTTAAAATTTAACTTTGCCACAAAATTTTTAACGATTAGATGTATCAAAAAGGAAACAAATGCTAAACCTAAGGAGTCAAAGAAACTAACAAATAAAGAATGTATCTTAATTATCACAATCCCATCCAACTCAGCTCTCTTGAATTTGTATGAAATATAATGAATGTTTTTACAACTGAAAAATCAGGGGCAACTTGGGAGTAAATAAATATTCATCTGTCAGATTATTTTTCATCTTTGGTGCTGGAATGTTATTGACATTTACCACAGGATCTCTACAAGAATCTATTATCCTGTTGTACAGGATTTGCAAAGGATCTGTTACTCTTTTGCTGTGAAATTGAGAATTTCAATGAGGAGATAGAAGAAAAAATCATTTACACAAGAAATTTAAAAATAGGAGATTAAGGCAGAGAAAGCCATTTATTTATTCTGAGAATAAAAATTAAATAAATTGAAATCAAATATTTAAATCTGTGATTAAGACAATATTGAGTGTTTTTATGGACTAGAATAAGATGTTAAGATAAGGCCTAAAGTGTCCTTGTGGAGGTTTCCTAGGAGTAAAAGAAAAAGATGATTATGCTTGTAGTTTAGGAATAATTTTGGCTAAGGTACAAGAAGTAGACGAAATAACCTCTCAATGTCCTTTTGTTCTAATATTTAAATAACTATTTTAAATGAAATCAAAAATTAAATGCCTGCTATGACTTGCAATATCTTAGTGCACTGACCTAGGCTGTGTAACTCAATATCTGTGAGTATTAATCTATTTTAACTAGGTAGGAACAGAAAAAAATGAATTGCAAAACATGTTAATGAGATCAAAGGTCTCAATATATTTTGCATGTTTCTAAGACCCAGAAGTCAAAATCCAGAAAGAGGAGGAATGAAGTGGAGAAAAATGAAAAAGAGCATGATTCAGAGTTTAGCCATTAAATGTAGATGCTGTGGATGAGGGACTAAATTTAATTGTGTTTTACTGTGTATGTGATGAGAATATACATTAGTTGGAAGAGCTCCTTTCTGTGGGTCATTTTAACTGAACAAAGTTGAATTTTAATCTGAATAAAGATTTTATTTCTTTAATGTGACCCCAAAATAGCCATTTCCAATGATGAAATGATCCTCTGAATAGCAGTGTTAGTTAATTGAAATTTTAATCCTTACCAAAGAATAAGTACTACTGACATTGATTGCAATCCTTCACATTAATTATCAAGTGCATATTTTTTAAAACTGTAGTATTTCAAGGCTTTTCTTTAGTATCATCTGTAACATGAGTCAATATAAAAAGACAGATGAAACTTCAATTTTCAGACATGGATCTGTAGTAGATGCATTAATTAATTCATAGTGTCACATTAAAAATAGCATTGGAAATACTTCACAAATTGATCCTTGTATTAATTTCCTTTAAATTGATCTGGTTTTCTTATTTTTACTATGTTAATAATTACAATCATATGTTTTAATATTAAAAAACATTAAACAATAACTAGAATTTGAAAAAAATAAGTTGTAGGGAGAAAGCTATACAGGTAAAGAGACTATCAACTTGTGTGTGTGTGTATG
>NW_012107664.1:578304-588638 GCF_000951045.1 Mandrillus leucophaeus
TGCGTGTGTGCATGTGTGTGTGCGTGTGTGCATGTGTGTGTGTGCGTGTGTGTGTGTATGTGTGTGTGTATGTGTGTGTATGTGTGTATGCGTGTGTGTGTGCGTGTGTGTGTGTGTACCTGCACCATGTACATTTCATCATTAAGAATTCCTTCCATAGAGTGTTCTCTAAACTGGCAAGGAATAACATGGCTCTAAAAGTATCTTTCAACTTCAGCCCGACTTCATACGTACCTACCAGCCAAGAATTCTGCTTCCCCACACATTTTTTCTCTCTGCTTTTAAGTTTTACAATATCCAAATATTACCTCATTCCTTTATTCCTACAATTACCTAGTGCTGGCAGTATCTGCATCTACGTATCTTTGCTTCCTTTTTTTTTGCACTAACAAATCTCTACATTCTTACAACCTGAATATACCAGCTGTCTACTGTAGTCTGCTATTTCTATTTCTTGTTCAAAATCAAAAACTGATATCATCGATTAACCATGTGCTCTGTGCCAGACATTGTTCTTTATCTTTACATGTATTGTCTACATATTCACAGCAATTGTCTTATGTAGGTACTACTATTATTTTTAATCCATAGCTGATAAAACTGTGATGCAATGGTGTTTAATTAAGTGGACCAAGATTATTTAGCCAGTAAGTCGTGGAGCCAGAATTGGAAGTAAGGCAAAGGTTAATTCCTCGCTTCTGTCTATTCCACCACACACTATACTTCAGACTACTTTCTTTGAGCACACTGCAAACATAATTTCAACAGAAAGATTAAAAGTTCAGACTTAGCAAATGATTGGCCATAAGTTCTAGCTTCGAACCTGGAAAAGAGTTAATTCCCACATTCACATCTAAGCTATTGTGCTGACACATTTAGCATAATGTTTTCAGAAGTTACACTCAATTCTCATCAAGAGTAGGGTAGAGCAAGGTGGCCTAATAGAAAGTTCCACTGATTGTCGCCACTCCACGAACACCAATTTAACAACTATTTACACAGAAGAAGCACTTTTATAAGAACCGAAAATCAGGTAAGCACTCCCAGTGCCTGGTTTTAACTTCATATTGCTGAAAGAAACATTGAACAAGTATGCAAGATAAATGCCTTGCTTCTGTCTATTTTCACCCTGCCCCACCTATCATAGCAGATGTAACTCAGCTGATGACCACCAACAGTGGAAGCACTTAGACCAGCCCGAGCCACAGGGGAATCACTAATCCCAGTGGTCAGAACTTCTGACATACCTTGCCATAGTGAGCTAAAGTACTATGGGGCACTAAATAAACTTGAAATGCAGTATAAGGCATAAGGACTGCAACTCCAAGGCAAGTTTTAGTGCTGAACTGAGCCCAGAGCCAGTGAACTAGAGAGGCATGTGACCTACTGAGACACAAGCCAGGGTGGATAAAGGAATACCAGCCTTCTGTCAACCCCAGGCTGCACAACTCATGGCTCCAAAAGAGACCCCTCCCTTCCACTTGAAGAGGGAAAAAGGAAGAATAAAGAGGACTTTGTCTTACATCTTGGATGCCAGCTCAGCTACAGCAAGATAAGACACCAGTTAGTCACAGGCCTCTTTCCAAGCCCTAGCTTCCAGAAGACATTTCTAGAAATACCCTGGCCATTAGGAAACTCACTGCCTTGAAAGGAAGAATCTAGTCATGGAAGAACACATCACCTGCTGACTGAAGAGCCTTTTGACCCTGAGTAACCATCAGTGGTACCCAGCTGGTATGCTGTGGGCCTTGGGTGGGATCTGAGACTTGCTAGCTTCTTGTGAGACTCAGCACATTCCCAGTTGTAGTGGGTATGGGGAGAGACTCCTTCTGGTTGAAGAAAGTAGAAAGAAGTGTAAAGAGAACTTTGTCTGGTACCTCGCCAGGTTTTGGCTTTTGAAGGCATTTCTCAACCTGCCATGGGACAGAGGGCAGCCCACTGCCCCAAAGGGTGAGACCCCAGACAGGCAACATAAACCACAAACTGATTGAAGAGTCCTTCAATTTTAAGAAAACTTTGTTGGTGGCCTGGCAGTACTCACTGTGGGCCTTGTGATGGCAGTGCCCACAGGATGAGACTCCTGCGCCTATAGAAAGGGGAAGCAAGAGTGGGAAGGACTGCATCTCTTGGTTAGAGTGTAAGCTTAGTCAAAATAGAATAGAACACCAGGTACATTTCTGATATATTGACTTCCATCCCTGACTGCTAGGCAGCATCTCAGAATCCACCTGGGGCCTGGAGGAACTTGCTTCCCTGAAGAGAAGCACATAAACCCAGTTGACTTTGCCACCTGCTGATTGTAGAGCCCAAGGGCCTTGAGGAAACTTAGGTGGTATCCAGGTAGTGGTGACAGCAGGCCTTGGGGGAGGTCCAGTGCTGTGCTGGTTTCAAGTCTAAACCAGCACAGTTCCAGTAGTGGTGAACACAGGAATGCTTGTGTTTCCCCACCCCCAGTTCTAGAAGACCCAGATCAAAGAGAAAGACTCCATTTTTTTGAGAGAAAGTAAGAGAAAAGAACAATAATCTCTGCCGGGTAATATGGAGAATTTTTCCAGATCTTATCCAAGACCACCAAGATGGTACCTCTAATGAGTCTGAAAGAATCACAACATTATTGGGTTTGGAGCCCAAGTTCCTTTATACACCTGAAAAGTCTTCACAAGAAGGATGGGCACAAACAAGTCCAAACTATGAAGACGACAATAAATGCTGAACACTCCAGTGCCAGACTCTGACCAACATTTGCAAGCATCAAGACTGTACAGGAAAACATGACCTCACCATATGAACTAAATAATTCAACTGGGACAAATGCTGAAGAAACAGAGATAAGTAACTTTTCAGACAGAGAATTCAAAGTACCTTGGTTGAGGAAATTCAAAGACATTCAGGATAACAAAGAAAAGGTATTCAGAATTTGGTCTGATAAATTTAACGAAGAGATTGAAATTATTTAAATGAATGAAGCAGATATTCTAGAAGTAACATGCAATTGACATACTGAAGAACACATCAGAGTCTCTTAATAGCACAATTAAACAAGCAGAAGAATGAATTAGTGAGCTTGAAGACAGGCTATTTGAAAATATCTGAAAATATAATCAGAGGATACAAAAGCAGAAATAATAAAAAATAATGAAGCACATCTACAAGATCTAGAAAACAGCACCAAGAAGCAAAACATAGGAGTTATTGGCTTAAAAAGGACATAGACAAATAGCATTCTGGACTTAGGAATAGACAAATATTTCATGACAAAAACACCAAAAGCAATTACAACAAAAGCAAAAATGAACAAATGGGATCTACTTAAACTAAAAGATTTCTGCACATCGAAAGAAACTACCCACAGAGTAGACAAAAAACCTGCCAAGTGTCAGAAAAAAAAGTGCCAACTGTGAATCTGACAAAGGTCTAATATCCAGCATCTATAAGGAACTTAAACAAATCTACAAAAAAAAAAACCCATTAACAAGTGGGCAAAGGACATGAACAAACACTTTTCATAAGAAGACATACATGCAGCCAACAAATATATTTTAAAAAGCTTAATATCACTGATATTTTAAAAATGCAAATCAAAACCACCATGAGATACCATCCAACACCAGGCAAAATGGCTATTATGAAAAAGTCAGTAACAGATGCTGGCAAAGTTGCAGAGAAAAAGGAATACTGTTGGTGGGAGTATAAATTAGTTCAACCATTGTGGAAAACAGTAAGATGATTCCTCAAAGAGCTACAAACCAAACTAATATTCAACCCAACAATCCCATTACTGGGTATATGCCCAAAAGAATATAAATTTTTCTATCATAAAGACACAAGCGCGTGTATGATTATCACAGCACTATTCACAGTAGCAAAGACATGAAACAAACCTACATGTCCATCAATTACAGACTGAATTTAAAAATGTGGTACCTATATACCATGGAATACTATACAGTGGTGAAAAAGAATGAGATCATGTCTTTTGCAGGAAAATGAATAAATTCAGGGGGCCATTATACTTAGCAAGCTAATGCAGAAACAGAAAACCAAATACCATATGTTCTCACTTGTAAGTGGAAGCTGAAAGTTAAGAATACATGAACATGTAGCAGTGAACAACAGATACTGGGGCCTACCAGAGGGTGGAGGGTGGGACGAGGGAGAGGTTCAGGAAAAATAACTAATGGGGACCTAACACCAGGGTGATGAGTCTGTATAACGAACCTCCATGACATGTTCACCTATGAGACAAACTTGCACAAGTACCCCTAGCTTGAAATAAGAGAGAAAAATAATAAAAAAAAAAAGAGCTAGAGAAAGAGATAGGGGTAGAAAATTCATTCAAAGGGATAATATCAGAGAACTTATAAAACCTGGAGAAATATATCAAAATTCAACTACAAGAAAGTTATGGAGCACCAAGCGGATTTATCCCCCACCAGAAAAACAGCACCTCAAGGCACTTAATAAAACTACCAAGCGTTCTGTTATCCTGCTATAATTTATCTTTGCTAGGTGCTGTGTTTGACATTAATCTGTCCTAAAATTTGTCAGAAATGTTAGGAAAATAAGAATTTTTAAGTAGGTATTGCATCAGAGTACCTAAAATGATTGAAGGAATTATAAGCACAAAGTAGTCTCTCATTGTTGTTTCTTATATTGAAGGTAGGAATACAATAGTCCAGGTAATTGATTTCTGCATCTATCTTCAACTTGTCTAGCTGTGCATTGGCTTATGTCATTTGCTTACTAGAAAGTTGTTGAAGAATTGAGTTAGTTGAGGAACTTGCTTTGCTTTGTAGAAATATGATCTGAAGTTGCAAAAAGCTGTTGTTAAGTGAATTCGCAGACAAATTATACTATCAAGACATTTTCAATTGTTTTGTTGTCCCATGTGGCCCAATTAACTATTGTTTCAAATGGTTTTACAGGTATGTTTTATTTATGTTTTATGCTCAATCACAGTTCGGTCACATTACTTTGCTTTTCACCAAGAGTTATCCCTATATACACTGAACTTTGTAAACCAAACTGAACCATCTGTTATATACAAAAACTGAATTTTTGAAATGTTTTCAACCCAGAAAAAAAGTGAATGCATACATTTACTGAAAAATCTTGGTGATTTGCAACAGTCATTTAAAACCTCTTTCTATAAAGCTGTAGTGTGTATAGAGCAAATTGATTCAGGAGTATGCTAACTATTCTTCCAACTTATTTATCTTCCCTAGTATAAGAGTGATTAGAGAACTCACCATGTACATTTCAAAGGTCAAGATGTCAAGCCTAACAGCTCAGTTGTTAATAAAAACATTGTCATAATCAAAGCTTATTTTGCAAATTCTAAGACAGAGAGATAAACAAATAAACATGATGTTTCATAAGAACTGTGAAGATTAAGGCAGGTACCAAGTGGCATGAGTACACAGTGGATGATAGGATTAGATATTTATTGAAGGGGTGAGATAGGAAGTTACTTTTCAGAGTGGACCCTGAAGAAGGCAGTCCAGCAGGCCTGCAAAAGAATGTGGCTTGCTACGGAAGGAAATTAATCTGGAGTAGAAAAGATCGAGCAGGACAGTGACAATGAATCTAGCCTTGTATTTCTCCCAGGGTTGAATATTCCCTAAATATTTAATTAGGAAATCCAAGTTGTATTTTTGATATATTGATTTCTCTATTATTTCATTTCTGCATGTATATATAGAGAATTCTAGTAATTTCTCTTTAAAGTGTGATAAATTTTTTCTCCCAGCTCCTACACTGCAGCATCTACTCTTTCCTTTTAACCAAATCATTGTCTTGGCATAGCATTTCATCAATTAAACTTCACTACTCACCACACTCTTCAATAACGACTCACTGGCTTTTCTGTTAGCAACAGCCCACCTCTCTCATTTTATAGTAATCCTTGTTGCTTACCTATAGCACTTACTACACTGTGTACTCTAGGAAGGTAAAGAGCAAATAAGTCTTGTTCACGGTTGTAATCGTGTTCTCTTTAACGATGTCCAGCACATAGTGAACTTTCAAAACTCTTTTGGAAAAGAATGCTTGTCTACATTTATCTCTCCAATAGATTCAGCTAAATATCCTTCCCATTAATAAAATATATATTTTCCATCTTTATTACTAGTTTCTCCTGTTTCCACACTAGTCTGGACAGTTAGCCTACTAAATGTTTATGTCTCATTACTTAAATTTTGCTTTAACTGAGGTGTGCACTTAGTGCTATGAGATTCTTTCCAAACTCTTGTTTGTTTTTCATATCTTGATACATATTGATGAATTTCTCTCTCTCATGCATTGGAGAGAATTTGATTAGATGCCAATTAATTATTTTTAATAATTACCCATGGAATAATTCAGAATAATATTTACATTCTATAGGCATGCACATCTCTGAGTTTCAGTGAGATTCATGTTTATTTATAAATGAGAATAACTCAACTTTGATCCTGTATATTGTACTAGTCAGTTTATGTTGCCATAATAAAATACCTTGAACTGGATGGCTTCTTGAACAACACACATTTATTTCTCACAATTCTTTAGGCTGGGAAGTGGGAGATCAAGGTTTTGATGAGAAACTTTTCCCTGACCTGCAGATGGCTGCTTTCTTGTTGTATCCTCAGATGAGGATGGGGGAGAGAGAGTTCTTGTGCCTTTCCTTATAACAGCACTAATTCTTTAATGCAGGCTTTAATCTCGTAACCTAATCACCTCCCAAAGTTCCCATGATCAAACACTATTACATTAGGGGTTAGGGCTTCAACATGGGAATTTGTAGCTATTTCAGGCTATAGTATACCTGTACACACATACATGTACACATACACACATAATCTTTTCCTGTATTTATGATTTATAGTTGTATTCCTGCTCTGTCTAGAGAAAAGCATGGTATGTGAACCCAGTGAGGACTCTGGGACAGATTCAAGAAGCCTTCTAGGTTAAAATTATTTTCATGACAGTGATAAGACATTTTCTTTTTTCACTTCCTTGTTATTTGCATGGATGGTACAAAACAATTATTTGTGAAACTGCTGATGACCTAACATAAATAAAGACTGTAAACTGAATGGGAAAATGCACTTTATGTGATTGTATGAGTTGTAAATTGAATAAACTTTTTTTCTCCTATGGGATGCCAATTTTTACTTGAAAGAATGACTGATACACAAACTGGTTAATCAGAATTGAATACAGACAGAGCAGATATTTTCTCAAGAAGAGTATGGTAGCCTGTCATTTTAAGGAAATAACTGACAGGATATGTTGTCAATGACAAAATTTAAGCTTTCAAGCATTAAGCCAACATTTTGGAAAACTTGCTCACACCATCGAGAGCCTGACAACTTCAATATTTTCTGAAGAATTAGGTTATTACATTAACAAATGCTATGTTTTGCTATTGTGTAATAAAATATGTCAACATTGAGAACTCCTGCATGACTGTGAACGAAGATTTTACAATGATCAATAAGTGATGTCACAAAAATATGCACTCGTAAGAGATACAATTAAAGTACAAAAAGGAAAATACATTTTTAATTGTAATAGAATATGAAAATTTTATTAAAATATTTTGAAATTCTCCATTGGAATAACCTATAAAATACTACCACATGTTGAGTTTTGGTGTAGTATCAAGGAAAGATATTGAAAATGATCTAACACAGTCTATTAAAACATTGCTTTCTTTTATAACTATGTATCACTGGGGGCCACATTTGATTTATAGACACTAACCAATACATACTGAAATACACTGAATATATTCAGTGTAAGCTAATGTAAGAATTTTGCTGCCTTCTATTAACCCAAGTCTTAAAGAGAGTCACAAAAATATTGTATAATACTGCCCTTCACATTAACACATATTTTGGTTGGAAAACACATTTTTATAAAAATATTTTACCTATGTTAACATGTAATAAGTTTATTGTTATATTTAAATAAATTAACATAGTTTTAATTTCTTGTTCTTAATTTTTTAACATTTAAATTCAGAGGTACAAGTACAGGTTTGTTGAAACTGAACCTCTTCCTTACATCATAGACAGGCATTAACTTAAGATGGAGTCAAGACCTAAATGTAACATCCAAAACTATGAAAACCCTGGAAGACAACCTAGGCAATACCATTCAAGACATAGGCAAAGGCAATGATCTTATGATGATGGCACCAATAGCAATTGCAACAGAAGCAAAAACTGACAAATTGGCTTTACTAATTTTGGTAATAAAATTAGTAATTTTATTAGGAATCTAACATAGTAAATATTACTATATATAAGCCTCCAAAACAAAAGTTTTTTGAGATGCCCATTCATTTTTAATAGTAAAAGTGTTTCTATGGCCAAAACTTTGAGAACTTCTGCTCTAAGATAAATTTCACTTTGTAGTAAATGTAACAGAACAGGCACACATTTTGTTCTATCATCACAAATTGCAAACTTTAAATTGGCTCTTTGGGGAAAAAACTAGCGGAATATTCTTGTGTTCACTCATTATTTTAATTAAATTCATTTTATTATACTTTATTCTCTGTTTTCTCACAAGGAGTTTTTTAATGCTTCTCAGGTTTACTCAAGTCTACCTTCTGTATTTCCATAACTTAATCAACTTTTTTTTTTTTTTTTTGAGACAGAGTCTCATTCTGTCTCCCAGGCTGGGGTGCAGTGGCATGATCTCAGGTCACTGCAACCTCTGCCTCCTGGGTTCAAGCACTTCTCCTGCCTATCCTCCCAAGTAGCTGTGATTACAAGTGTGCACCACCACACCCATCTAATTCTGTATTTTTTTTTTTTTGTTAGAAACAGGGTTTCACCATGTTGATCAGGCTGGTACTGAACTCCTGACCTCAAGTGATCCACCCATCTCCCCCTCCCAAAGTGCTGGGATTTCAGTTATAAGTCATTGCGCCAGCCCTTTTTCTTCCTCTTTAATAATGCAACCTCATATCCAGTCTCACCTATAACATGGCTGCATGCCAACATTGCTAGCCCCATGGAAACATCATATTTCCTGCTTCTTGTGAAAATTTTTGTAATTTCATAGAACTCAAATTGTAGACAATTACAAATTAAACTTTGAGAACCACAAAGGATAAGAGAAAATGGAGATGATAACTTTAATCTTTTCTTTTAGCAAAAGATCTTTCCTGATTCTTCTCTGGCTGAACTCATTGATTCCTGTGCATACTCAATGCACAATATTCATCGCATTGCATTTTTTGCTTGAATTTCTTTATTCACTTGCCTCCTCCATTGGAGTATAGGTATTTTGAGTACCTAGATTATATCTTCCACATCCTAGTACAGAGTCTGGAATATAGACTAAATTTCCTAAGTATTCAAAGATTCCATAAACAAATGATGCATTGATAAAAGTAAAACTCAGAGAGGTGGTATGGATTATCCAATCACAGAGGCAAGACAATTTTTTGCATATTTTGGAGACTTTTATTTCCTGAAACTGTCTTTGACTATGTTCCGGTTTACTTACCATGGCAAGAACCTGAGAAAATGAACATTAAGAACATGAATATGATCTCAGCAGCCAGATATTGGGCAAAAGACAAATATTGCCTTCACTTTGAAAGTCCCTATAAACTAAACAAAAATTTCCCAACAGATAAACTGTACATTTTTTTATCTTTGCTTTGAAAAATCTTTGAAATTAGAGCTAAATAAACCTCAAGTTTATTTTATAGTTTTGCTTGCTGACCCTAAATAAGCTTTTCTAAAGCAACCAACAACTCTGTGTGCACTTTTTCCACACAGTTTCCTAGTAGTTGCTTTATTTTGGGCTTTATTTTTCCTTCTTTCAGGCACATCTGTGAATTTACCAACTTGCAACAACACAGTCTTTCCTTCAAGAAATAATTATTAAGCAAATAGCGTGTGAGAATTATTATACTAAATACTGCAAAATAACTGGGAAAAGAAAGTTGGCACTTTAAATAAGTGTACTTAACCTCAAAGGAACATTACAAAAACCTTGTAAAATTTAAAAGTCCCCATGTCCAGTCCATTTTCTAGAACAATTAAACTGAAATATCAGGAGTTGTAATTCTGTGATCTGTATTTTTAAAGCCTCCAAGTGATAGTAATGTTGAGCTGAATTTGAGAACCCTGAGGCAAGGGAAGACGGATGAAAATGAACAAGTTATATCCAATAACTGGGAATGTAGACCATAAGTTTCAATGCAAGTCTGTCTAGCTTTAGATGTATTCTGCGCCTCTGACACTTACAGTAAAAAAGAGAGCAAAAGGACAGAGATGCCTATAGTACAAAGTAAAAAGCAATAAACTTCAAGAAAACATAAAAAATGT
>NW_012107664.1:591568-593240 GCF_000951045.1 Mandrillus leucophaeus
CCTAGTAGTTGCTTTATTTTGGGCTTTATTTTTCCTTCTTTCAGGCACATCTGTGAATTTACCAACTTGCAACAACACAGTCTTTCCTTCAAGAAATAATTATTAAGCAAATAGCGTGTGAGAATTATTATACTAAATACTGCAAAATAACTGGGAAAAGAAAGTTGGCACTTTAAATAAGTGTACTTAACCTCAAAGGAACATTACAAAAACCTTGTAAAATTTAAAAGTCCCCATGTCCAGTCCATTTTCTAGAACAATTAAACTGAAATATCAGGAGTTGTAATTCTGTGATCTGTATTTTTAAAGCCTCCAAGTGATAGTAATGTTGAGCTGAATTTGAGAACCCTGAGGCAAGGGAAGACGGATGAAAATGAACAAGTTATATCCAATAACTGGGAATGTAGACCATAAGTTTCAATGCAAGTCTGTCTAGCTTTAGATGTATTCTGCGCCTCTGACACTTACAGTAAAAAAGAGAGCAAAAGGACAGAGATGCCTGTAGTACAAAGTAAAAAGCAATAAACTTCAAGACAACATAAAAAAATGTTTTAATACCTGAGCAAGAGCTATTGTTTTGGCTGTTTCATAGGAAGTTTTATGGTATAGCAAGATAGTACATTGGTAATTAAAATAAAAATGTTTTTCTTACACTCCCAACACTTCCAACACCAAATGTTTGGGTTTTTCACACACGAAATAATTAATCAATTCTCTGCAGACACCACTGAGTGTCCTAAAATTCAATTTAATTTTGACACTGTCTACCTGGAGTTAGCATCAAATCCCACAAGTTAAGCACTCAATTCCACAAGCCTGTTCCCACTCCACAAGCCAATCCAAGTCCAGGCCTCCCTTCTAACTTCTGACTGGCCAGTTATATATAAGTCAAGGGTCCCATAACCCTCTTGTCAGGCTTAACAATTGGCTAGAATGCTCACCGAACTCAGGTAAAAACTTTGCATAGGTTTACCAGTTTACTATATAGGATACCATTCAGGAACAGTCAGGTGAAAGAGATGTATAGAACAAGGTATGGTGGTGGTGGTGGATGAAGGGGTGTTAGAGAGCTTCCTTGCCCTCTCCAGGCATGTTACCTTCCCAGTATCTCAGTGTGTTCATCAACCCAGAGGCTCCCTGATTGCCATTGTGCAGGATTTTCATGGAAATTATTTACATTGGAAATTGATGATTGAACTCAATCTCCTCTTCCCTGGAGATCAGGGGTGAGGCTGAAAGTTCTAAACTTCCAATTACAAAAGATGCCCCTCTCACCTCTGTCACTCAAGGAATTATAAGGGTCTTAGAAGTTCTATGCTAGGAACTGGAGAGAGGAGACAAAATATATATTTCTTATTACATTACAGTAAAATAGTGGGAGAGGAGAGTAATAAAGATAAAAGCAAATAAGAAAGATCATACAGGGTATTTTGGTTAAGAAAAATGAAGCTAAATATTGACACTATTTGAGGTGGTCAGGCCAAATCTGGAAAATCTTAGAAGTTAGTTGCAGATAATAGAAATTTCTAGTAGAATACCTTTATGGCTTGAACCAAAGAGAGATGTCAAAACTGCATATAGTGATAGGAGAGTCATCTGTATGACAGTAACATTTTAAAATGTAGAACAAAATGGTAACAAATTCAGAAACTTGGGCAACAAATGGGAAGGT
>NW_012107664.1:594915-598382 GCF_000951045.1 Mandrillus leucophaeus
TGGAGCAATCTGTCCTCATCTTTATATCATCAGGACTCCATATTATGTTCATACATCATTGATGCTCAGAAAATAGGGACAGGGACTGAATGAACAAATGTGAATTAAAATTTAGAGAACAAGTTTCAGTATTTAAACAAGGGAGAAGTTATGATGAATGTGGTATTTGGAAAACAATACTCTCTTGAATATATAAAGCAATAGGATGAGGAAGTATGTGTAGGTAAAGAGGAATTATAGAATACTAGAGATACAATTATGACAACATTTGGTGACTGACTGGATACAAGGAGAAAGAACAGAATATCAAAGAGAAAGACAAGTTTACTAGACACAGTAAACTTTATATGTCACTGAAAAATGATAAGTTGTTCTAGTTTGGAAGCAAAAATATATGGAACTAATTTTCAAGAAATAACCTCCTAAATCACATTGAATATGGCTGTGTGTGCTAAAAACAAACAAACAAACAAACAAACAAACAAACAAAAAAAAACACAGTCAGGGAATCCATAGGCTGCTGTTTCAAAATTATGGCTACTACTTCATCTCAGCATTCAAGTTTCTCTGTTTGTGTCCATTGGTCCAACTGCAGAAACAAATCGAGTCAGTAGACTGGACAGTTATTTCGTATATGAACGGCCAAGCAAATAATCAGGCTGGACACAGGAAGAGCTACTGATTCCTGAGTCATGCTTTCTCTGAAACTATTAAACCTTATACTAATGGGATAGATTTATGGAGCTTGCTACAATCACATTTAAACATAATAAAAATGAGTGTCATTATGTCCGCTTATATGTTCTGTTAAGCACCTTTAAAAAGAAACATTTTCTAAATTTAAATTGCAGTAGAAATGAATAAAGTTGATATTGCCAGAGACTCGGGATAGTATATAAAGGAAATGGAAGAAAGTTAGATGTTATTTTGTTTATAAAGCCAGTGTTTTCTCCCCGAAGAGAAGCTACAGCTGGTAATCAATATTATATTTGGATACTCTAGGAAGAAACTTTGTCTCAATTGTGACATTTAAAAAATACCAGAATTTCAGTGAATGTTTTGAGGGACAAACAAAAGAAGCTCATACTCTAATCAGAATGAAGCCAATTTTCATATTAACATAATATCAACAATAATAACATTTATATAGCATGTACTATGTGCCAGGCACTCATATAAATGTACTGCATGAGCTGTTACATGTAGAACAGAAATAATAGCATTGAGAATTTTTCTCAGTTTTCTCTCCTAATACTTTGTAAATGCTCTGAAAAAAAGAGCTAAGAAACTTGAACATATCCTTGAAAGAAATGTTGCTCTGAATTCCGTACAATCAGTAAAGCCAGGGATTAAACTTGAATACTTTAAGTTAGTTCACCCCAAGTTCAATTCCTGGATCCACTACTTATGACATTAGGAGAGTTACTGAATCTCTGTAGTATTCAGTCTCTTCATCTGTAAACTGTGGTTAACCTTGGCTGTTATTTGATAGTGTTGTGATTGAAAGTCATGTAATATATTCGCAAATGTCATTAGACATCCTGGATTCTAAAACTTGAATCCATTTCTTACCAGATGTGTGACTTTGAGAAAGTTGCCTAACCTGTCTTTGCTTCAGTTTCCTTATTAGTAAAAAGGAAATAACTCTGTGTCTTTCATTGGCTCATGAGGATCCGACGTGAAAATCTTTGTAATATTAGTTGGAGACATAACACAAGAAAGCACTCAATAAATGTCAGCCATCGGACCACGTACTCATTTTCAGACCAAATACATGGAGATGTTATTTCCTCCACTTTCTATACCTTAATTTGTTTTATTCTTGAGTTTTTGCCTGCTGAGGAGCAGACTAAAATTAATCATGGCTATTGTTTGTAAACTGAAAAACTGCAGTAGGGTAGAGTCTTGATATTGAAAAGTTGCCTTCTTCTTATGCTGGAGAGTGCTATTGAGGTAATTCACTCTGCATTTTTCTTCCTTAAAAAAAAAAAAATAGTCTTCATGCTTCCCCCACCATTCCCATTTTCATCCATTTACTAAAGTTTGTAACTTCTTTACCAAAATCTTGAGACCCCTCCACGCTTATTGGCCTTCATTGGTCATTCTGTACTTATGTTCTTATAGTGCCAGTCTGATTCTATCTTAAAACTGCATCTAACCATATCCCTTCTCCCACCATAATATAATGCTGGACTCATGACTTCTCTAAAAATTTCTGAATCCCTCCAGGTTATATCACAGAAATTGAGATACAAGTCTTCTCTGCCCTATAATTACCTAAATGTTTTATTCCATGTGGAACAAATATGGGGATTCTTAGAACCATCCATGCCGAACCTATTACTCGGGTCTCTGTCTCTAGAGTAAAAAGTCTCTCTTTTCAAGCAAACATAATTTTTTCTTTCTCTTCTCATTTTTCTCAGTAAAACACAAAATCTGGAAGATGTTCTTCCAATCCTCTTATAATATTTATGAAAAATATTGCAATGAGTAAAATGTGTGTGTCTCCAGTCTTCCCTTCTCAGTAAATTGTACCTTCAGTTTTCCAATTGTTGAAACCAAAACTTTTGAATTCATCTTATATTCTTGGTGTGGTTTGAATGTTTGTCCCCCTCCAAATCTCATGTTGAAATGTGACCCACAATGTTCAACGTGGGGCTTGGTGGGAGATGTTTGGGTCACAGGAGCAAATCCCTACAAATGGCTTGGTGCCTGTCCCATGGTTATAAGTGAGTTTTCCCAATCTGTTAATTCATGTGAGATCTGGTTGTTTAAAGGAGGATGGTTTCTTCTGCTCTCTCTCTCTTGTTCTCTCACCATGTGACATGCCTGCTCCTGCTTTGCCTTCCATCATGATTGTAAGCTCCCTGAGGCCCTACCTGAAGCCAAGCAGATGTGGGCACCATGCTTCCTACACAGCCTGCAGAATCATGAGCAAATTAAACCTCTTTTATTTCTTTGTAAATTACCTATTCTCAGGTATTCCTTTATTTTAATGCAAAAAGGCTAGCACAACTCCCTTCCATTTTTTACCTCTCATATCCAATTCATCAGCACATTTTTTTTTTTACCTTTTCCTTCTGAATATATCCAGAATCTGACCAGTTCTCAACTTTCCACTCCCATATTCAGATCCATCCCCTTCCAGAACCACTATAATATTATCTGAACTGTTATCGTGCTTCCTCTTTTGCCCCATATTTGGTCAATTTCCTACCCTGTAGTTTCAGTCATCCCTTTTAAAGCAAAAGTCAGATCAAGTGACTTTTGGGCTGAGACCCGTTCAGTGGCTTAATATTTAACTAAGAATACAATTTAGAATCCTTACTTTACCATTGTTCTCATCCTGGCTACCCTTGCACTCTCTTCGCCTTTCTTATTCAAGTCATATTTGTTTTTTTGCTGCTGCTTGAACATGCAAAGGAAGCTCCGACCACAAGTTTCTGCACTTGTTGCTGGAAGATTAT
>NW_012107664.1:599262-601502 GCF_000951045.1 Mandrillus leucophaeus
TGTTTTAAGGAATTAAATAAGTCATTTTTACTTCCATAGATCTGTCCCCCAACTACATTGCTATATCCATCTAAACTCACATACTATAACCATCTCTTTTATGCTAATAGAAACTCTGATGTATTTCCAGAACACTTTGTATAAACCCAAATGATAGTCCTATGTTTTGTACTTGTTTGTTTTCTTACGTATTTCCCAACTGGGTTATAAACCCCTGAGAAGAAATTCTATGTTTTATTCACTTCAACAACCACAGAACTTAAATCAGAGATCAAAAGATATCTAATGAGTCTGTCAGCTATTTCTCATTTTCATTGTAGTTATAATTTTTTCCAATGTTTACTCCATTGTAGTTATAATTATTTCCAATATTTATCAAATGGCAGGAAGAAAGTGGGAAAATTGAGATGTCGAGGGTTTGTTCTATTTAGGTGTATAAAAGTGCTACAAATACAGATTGTGAAAATAATATACTGATCATAGTAAAAAGCACAAAATATTGTTATTGACAAACTATTAACGACTTCAATCTACATTTTATTGTTTCCTAGGCTATCCTACACACGTAGAGTCCACTGATTTAGAAATTGAGGTTGTTTCCCTGCTTTCCCAAGAGTCAATGCTCTGTAACAAATGACAAAATTTGTAACAAAATGAGAAAAAAATGGCCATAAATTCTTAAAAGCTCCCTTAAAACTAATGCAGTGCAACATTGGTTCCTGAAATCTGAAGGTAAAAACCTGAGGTGTCCTCATATTGACAAGGCAACTTTAGGAAGGAGGTGGTTCTGATTGCACTAAATTGCTATCATATCTAAAGCAAAGAGAGAGATCTCTAGGCAGAGACAGAGTTAGCAAGAAGAACTTGCAATCACCAACCAGATGACAGACTCCTATATCTGTGAAACAATGTGGAAATGAGGCAGCAGAGTCATCGCCATTCCCCATCTGCTCCCCTCCATATATAGTTGAACAGAAAATATATAAATTGAGATAATTCCTCAAATACTAAGTCGGGGACACATGCAGGGTTCTTGCTTTTAAATGGTGTAACTAAGACAGTAATTGATTCTATGTGGAAGACTACTATGCATCTATAATATATTGACGAGAACAGCTCTGCATTAATGGAGGTATTCAGAAAAAAAATTATGTTTATAGACAAAATCCACAGGCAACTTTAATTACTTTTATCACTGATGACATGTAGACTGCTTTTGAACACTATCACTCATACTGAGGGTTGATTGATAAAATACCTTCAAAAGTAAACAAGGGATTGAGAGGGGTGTGTGTGTGTGTGTGTGTGTGTGTGTGTGTGTAGGTTGGAGCAATCTGTCCTCATCTTTATATCATCAGGACTCCATATTATGTTCATACATCATTGATGCTCAGAAAATAGGGACAGGGACTGAATGAACAAATGTGAATTAAAATTTAGAGAACAAGTTTCAGTATTTAAACAAGGGAGAAGTTATGATGAATGTGGTATTTGGAAAACAATACTCTCTTGAATATATAAAGCAATAGGATGAGGAAGTATGTGTAGGTAAAGAGGAATTATAGAATACTAGAGATACAATTATGACAACATTTGGTGACTGACTGGATACAAGGAGAAAGAACAGAATATCAAAGAGAAAGACAAGTTTACTAGACACAGTAAACTTTATATGTCACTGAAAAATGATAAGTTGTTCTAGTTTGGAAGCAAAAATATATGGAACTAATTTTCAAGAAATAACCTCCTAAATCACATTGAATATGGCTGTGTGTGCTAAAAACAAACAAACAAACAAACAAACAAACAAACAAAAAAAAACACAGTCAGGGAATCCATAGGCTGCTGTTTCAAAATTATGGCTACTACTTCATCTCAGCATTCAAGTTTCTCTGTTTGTGTCCATTGGTCCAACTGCAGAAACAAATCGAGTCAGTAGACTGGACAGTTATTTCGTATATGAACGGCCAAGCAAATAATCAGGCTGGACACAGGAAGAGCTACTGATTCCTGAGTCATGCTTTCTCTGAAACTATTAAACCTTATACTAATGGGATAGATTTATGGAGCTTGCTACAATCACATTTAAACATAATAAAAATGAGTGTCATTATGTCCGCTTATATGTTCTGTTAAGCACCTTTAAAAAGAAACATTTTCTAAATTTAAATTGCAGTAGAAATGAATAAAGTTGATATTGCCAGAGACTCGGGATAGTATATAAAGGAAATGGAAGAAAG
>NW_012107664.1:601552-634423 GCF_000951045.1 Mandrillus leucophaeus
AAAAAAAAAAAATAGTCTTCATGCTTCCCCCACCATTCCCATTTTCATCCATTTACTAAAGTTTGTAACTTCTTTACCAAAATCTTGAGACCCCTCCACGCTTATTGGCCTTCATTGGTCATTCTGTACTTATGTTCTTATAGTGCCAGTCTGATTCTATCTTAAAACTGCATCTAACCATATCCCTTCTCCCACCATAATATAATGCTGGACTCATGACTTCTCTAAAAATTTCTGAATCCCTCCAGGTTATATCACAGAAATTGAGATACAAGTCTTCTCTGCCCTATAATTACCTAAATGTTTTATTCCATGTGGAACAAATATGGGGATTCTTAGAACCATCCATGCCGAACCTATTACTCGGGTCTCTGTCTCTAGAGTAAAAAGTCTCTCTTTTCAAGCAAACATAATTTTTTCTTTCTCTTCTCATTTTTCTCAGTAAAACACAAAATCTGGAAGATGTTCTTCCAATCCTCTTATAATATTTATGAAAAATATTGCAATGAGTAAAATGTGTGTGTCTCCAGTCTTCCCTTCTCAGTAAATTGTACCTTCAGTTTTCCAATTGTTGAAACCAAAACTTTTGAATTCATCTTATATTCTTGGTGTGGTTTGAATGTTTGTCCCCCTCCAAATCTCATGTTGAAATGTGACCCACAATGTTCAACGTGGGGCTTGGTGGGAGATGTTTGGGTCACAGGAGCAAATCCCTACAAATGGCTTGGTGCCTGTCCCATGGTTATAAGTGAGTTTTCCCAATCTGTTAATTCATGTGAGATCTGGTTGTTTAAAGGAGGATGGTTTCTTCTGCTCTCTCTCTCTTGTTCTCTCACCATGTGACATGCCTGCTCCTGCTTTGCCTTCCATCATGATTGTAAGCTCCCTGAGGCCCTACCTGAAGCCAAGCAGATGTGGGCACCATGCTTCCTACACAGCCTGCAGAATCATGAGCAAATTAAACCTCTTTTATTTCTTTGTAAATTACCTCTTCTCAGGTATTCCTTTATTTTAATGCAAAAAGGCTAGCACAACTCCCTTCCATTTTTTACCTCTCATATCCAATTCATCAGCACATTTTTTTTTTACCTTTTCCTTCTGAATATATCCAGAATCTGACCAGTTCTCAACTTTCCACTCCCATATTCAGATCCATCCCCTTCCAGAACCACTATAATATTATCTGAACTGTTATCGTGCTTCCTCTTTTGCCCCATATTTGGTCAATTTCCTACCCTGTAGTTTCAGTCATCCCTTTTAAAGCAAAAGTCAGATCAAGTGACTTTTGGGCTGAGACCCATTCAGTGGCTTAATATTTAACTAAGAATACAATTTAGAATCCTTACTTTACCATTGTTCTCATCCTGGCTACCCTTGCACTCTCTTCGCCTTTCTTATTCAAGTCATATTTGTTTTTTTGCTGCTGCTTGAACATGCAAAGGAAGCTCCGACCACAAGTTTCTGCACTTGTTGCTGGAAGATTATGCTTCCAAATATCTGAAAGTTTCACCCAACATTTCTTTTAGGTGCCAGATCAAATGTCACCTAAAAAGATGGCAATGGCTTTCCTTTAATTTTCAATAAGAAAGGCAATGGTTTTCCTTTAATTTCCTTTATAAAATATCATCTTATTCTCACCTTACTCTTTATCCATTTATCCTGCTTGATTTTTCTTCATAATGTTTATTACCTCAGGACATGTTATATGATATGTCTTCTTACTTATTCATTGTCCTCTTTCACCATGAAAGTTCCCATAGAAGAGTGTTTTTGTCTGTCTACTGACTGCTCCATCACCCCACAATAGAACAGGCACACTGCTATTTCTTAGCAAATATTTGTTGAGGGAATAAAATACAGTCTTTGCCTCTTGATTTTCAAAACTATGTTTAAGAAACCATCATTATCAAAACCATTTTTTTCTAAAAATGTTAAATAAGCTCTTGCAAATCAAAGATATCTTAGTTTTCAAAAGTCAAGACTCACAAGCATTTAAAGAAGTCTGTTTTAGAGGTTCTAATCACTTTCATATTTAACATTTATTGAGAGTTTCCACTGAGTTTGGAACAACCTGAGCATTCAGTCTACTATGAAATCCTTAACAACATGTGTTCCTTTTTGCTCTCCCATTCTTGGAGTAAATAATTGCTCTTGAAGCAATGAATACCACTAGATCATTCGGGGAAGGTGTGAAGGGAAACATGAAAAAGAAATACAAGAAATAGAAACATTCTGTATGCTGAGAAAACTACAGAAGACAGAGAAGACTCTTTCTTTATTCAATAGTGGAGAATCCAGTCTTTGAGATCAATTTTCCGCTGGCAAGAAAGACTAAGAAAATTATAACTACCAATGATCCCATACTCTTGTAATTCAGGAGAAATTAGTCTTTGACACAACAGACTTTAAATTTAATTTTAATTATTATGGCTACATTAGTTATATATATTTGTAGGACACGTGATATTTTGATATAGGCCAACAATGTATAATGATTAAATCAGGGTAATTGGGTATTCACCACATCAAGCATTTATCATATATTTGTGTTAGAAACATTTTAATTTCACTCTTTTAGTCATTTCAAAACATAAACCAAATCATTGTAACTATAGTCATCTTATTGTGCTACTATGACACAGCAGACTCTTGAGATTTAAAAAAACAGGTCTTCATTTGTATGCTCCCTGAGAATTCTCACACTGCTCTAATTTTATGCAGTGCATAATACCTCAAAGGATAATAGCGTATGTTTTTCCATGTGGAAGATTGATAATGATTGGCAGAAAAGCAGCATATATTAAAACGTCATAGTCCACCATTTAAAATATCTAATCAGAAGAAACATTGGCATTGCCATTTAACTTCCTAATTAACTGCTGAGCATTTGAGTCCAAAATCAGCGTATAGTGAAGTGACAATTAACTTAAATAAAAATTTTCTGGTGTTCTACTGTGTTAATGTATCTCATCTTGTGCTTTAAAGCCAACTTGGCTTTATTTTTTTTCTCTTCTTTGTTAATAAACTGTGATTGTGTCTTGTAATGAATAAAACCGTAAACCATCTGGCAGTTGTCTCACAGCTCATTACTTGCTATGGGCCACTCTGAGAAGCTGCCTCAGGTAGCATTTAAACTGGTGCGTGGAGAGAAAATCACTTTTTATTATTGAAACCATATTTTAGAGGAAAAGGAGAGGTCTCCCTTTTCTTAACATGAATATTTAAGCTGAAGGTGTGATTAGACAAATCATAATGCAACTCACACTTTTCATTTTGGGTTGTAAATTACAGTTCTTTGCACATACATATGTATGTTACGTGAGCAAAGAATATCATGTTACACACATTGCTGTTGATATTTCTAGCACCTTTGTCATTTCTTAATTATCAATTATGTATTTTCATATTACCACATTGTTTTGTAAAGCACTGCGAATATTTCATGGGGACTAGAAACTGCCATTGCATCTACAATGGCATTCGGACATTCCTCCTGGGGTAAATTTCTGCCCCTCGAGTCCTCATCATCGTGGATATGTAAGTATCATTAGTTTCTTTCCAAGATACGCTGTCATGTATTTCACTTTTGGTCCAGATCTTCCACTTTTAATGCTGTGCATTCTTGTATGCATAATATATCTCCTTAGCAAAAATCACAATTAGTGCTCTAACTTACAATGTGTCATTCTATCATCAAGTAATGATAAGTTTACTGTGGCTGTGGTAGTGTGTGGACACAATATTTTCAAAAAATAAAGCTTACAGGGAAGAGGCTTCCAGGATTCACAACACTCAAATGAGATATATTAAATTCATAATTCAATTCAAGGCAGAGTTTGTCATAATTCTGCTACATAGCCATGAGATTCATAATCTAAGTAAATGAAAGCAGCTGCAAATTGTATTATAGAATTGATTTGTTCATGTATTTTTCCAATGGAAATAAAGTTGTTATAATTATGCTATTACCGAAAAAAGAGCATAACTTTGCTCGACTGGTTAAAATCAGAGGACAGATTATTTAAAGAAATTACTCTGCTGTAATAAAAAGAAGTAAAAAGTAATTTTGAAATTTCAAGGAAGAATATCTCAAAAATAAGTTTTGTCTTAAAATGTTACTAAATGCTTAAAAACAACAGTATATTAACTTCCTCAAGATGCTGTAATACTTACCAATACACTTCCACTTTAATTTTATTTTATGGCACAAAAACTTGAAATAAGTGCAGTTACAATACACGTTAATACATGATTAGAAAGGCCTGGGTTAGAAAGGCCTTAGTTAATAAGTATTAGAAAATAATAACCTTGAATAATTTACAATATAGGGAAATGACTGAACAGTTTTCCTTTAGGATTAGATGATGCATTCATATTTCTGTAAATATGCAGATAACATTCATTTTGGGTAATGAAATTTGGTACAAAAAAAAAAAAAAAAAAAGCCTGGGCTGAGAAGCATGAGACTTGAGATTCTGCACTCTCTCCTTCTTCCTCTGTTGCCTGAGATAAGTCATTCAACCTCTACAAAACTCCATTTCCTTCTTTTTATCTCCTTATGACCATTGTAATATATCTACAATAGAGGTACCTATTTCATAGATTTCTGGTGAAGTTAATTAAAATAGTTTACAGTGCTTCCAAAAAGTAAAAACATATTTCAAAATAAAATGTGGGAACATAGATGTGTTAGTTTTAATGCTGGTTTTGCCACTGTTTAATCGTTTTAGCCTAATTATGTAAAAGTGACACGTGTGTGTGTGTGTGTGTGTGTGTGAATATGAACATATTTTTCCACGTTGTCAACGTAATGTTCTCTATCAAATGCAAATCTAAGCATACCATTCCTATACCCCTTCCAGATAAAATCCATATTAATTAGTATGTTAGGATAACACCTTGTTGTGAGTCCTGTCCATTTCTACAACTCCATCTGTCAAATCTTGTACTCTATCTGCCTGCCTATTTGCTTTTTACCAAACAACATACTACTCTTCATCTATGTGTCTCTAACTAATTTTATAAAACTCAGTATACCTATCACATCCCTGAATCCTCAAGGTATCCACTCTGTTCTCAAAGCACAATGTGCTTAGTAGCTCTACTATAGCACCATATTAAACTACATTGCACTTATCTGTTTGCATTGTGTCTCTAACAGATTCTAAGTTCCTTGAAAGGGAAATGCATTTATTTTTGTATTTTCCTTAAATGCAATAGTGAAAAAGGGAACCAAAAATGTTAAGACGTGTTAGATTCTTTTTATCTTTTCTACAAAAATATTTTAATTCTTTCCAAAAATACTTCAATATTATTTCAAAAATCTAATGCTAAATTTGGACAGAAACTCCAGGAGCGTGGCACTGCTTTGAAGGTTTTCTGTTTGTTTATTTGTGTTTGACGTACTTATTGGAGCTGCATAATTCATTCTTCTGTGTCAGATTGAACATTAAACACCAAACACAATTCAGAATGTGTAAAATGACTGACCTAGTTTACAAGTTTACACTCTTTAATATTTTATGTAGATTCTGAAAGAGCTTTAATTACACTTGGTCTCATACCTTTTGTTGGTGGGGATTAGTAGCTTTTCTGAGTCACAGATGGAGATTTCTACCTGAACACAACTGCTGCCAAGGAAGTCCTGCAGGGAACACATTTCAAACCTGTGACTCAGCAAGCGATTACCAAGGACTGGAGCACACGATTTGGAGAAATTGGCCACGGGTGCACAGCTCTGAGTTACAAAGGGTGCCCAAGAGTAGGCCTGTTTACTTTCTTCAACACTATCAAGGAAATACATTTGCTTATTAGCACCTATAGATCCCAAAAAGGCAAATGGAACAAAGCCAAAACTCTGCCCAAATCAGGTCATACACTTTCAGATTTGACCTCTAGATAAGACGTGGTGAACTGTACATATGAAAAAGAGGCATATATTGAGTTTCTAAGGCAAGGTGAAAAAGTATTGACAACTCTGGGAAGTGTAAAGAGAGTCTTCAAGTAACTTTTAATAATAGTGTTGGAAAAAACATATATCTGATAATTAGAGAATTATTGTGAACAATGCATTACCTGAGGTTACTCTATTATTACAAAACATGTTTAAATATAAGATATGTTTAAACATGTTATTGTATAAGTCATAAAAATCTTCTAGGGGATATATATATATTTTATGTATATATATTCTTCTTAGTTTTAAGCATACAAATCCTTAATAAAGATGTACATTTACGCAGGACAAGGAGATACGCACAAAACTAGTACATGTCACACATGCATGCATAAACAGAAACCAGTTTCTGATTGGCCCAGGTAAATCTCCAGTACAGTAGATCGTCTAATGATTCTTTCCCACTGGCTTCAGACAGCTGTTAAGAGCTACTATAAATCCTTATTCTCAGACATAAAAGCTAATTACTATCATAGGTTAGGAATCAATTTTCCTCTTTCCTCTGTGCTGCAGTGGGCTCTTATACAATTAGCTAATAAAGGAGATTTTTAGGCCTGATATCAGAACATTTGTTCTTGTTCACAGTAAAAAACAGCTAACTGTATTGTTGGTCAGATTGTTATAGTGATTCTCATGTTAAGAACTGTGCACACTGTCTATACATTGATGCAATAAATGTTATTGGAAAGCGGGTTCAGGGACATTTTCTAAAAGGGAGTTGTATAAGTGATGATATAAAACCTCACATAAAGTTTCTGCAGAGTACATGCACCAAGTGCAAGAGTTCTTTAATGAGCCTTTATTTAGAGCTCTTGAATTTTTGACTCAATGTCTTATGTTAGTTTTGAAAAATTCCAAGCCATGGCCAGGTGCAGTGGCTCACGCCTATAATCCTAGCACTTTGGGAGGCCTAGGCGAGTGGATCACGAGGTCAGGAGATCGAGACCATCCTGGCTAACACAGTGAAACCCGGTCTCTACCAAAAAATACAAAAAAAAAAAAAAAAAGGCAGGGCGTGGAGGCAGGTGTCTGTAGTCATAGCTACTCAGGAGTCTGAGGCAGGAGAATGGTGTGAACCCTGAAGGCAGAGCTTGCAGTGAGCTGAGATCGCGCCACTGTACTCTAGCTACAGAGCAAGTCTCCGTCTCAAAAAAAAAAAAAAAAAAAAAAAAAATCCAGCCTTTATCCCTTAAAATGTTACTTCTACACTATCCTTCTTCACTGCTTCCTCTTGGACTTCAGAACAAGATGTTAGATTTCTCATCAAGTTGTATAGAGCTATTGTACTCATTTCTTTTTCATTTTTCTCATGCTATTATGATGCATCAATCTATTATCCTGTATTTCAGTTCAATAATTTTATGCTCTATTTAAAAAATAGTTAAACTCATTTATTGAGCTCTTCATGTTAAATCTTTCACTTTTTAGTTCTTGACTTGTCATTTGAACCTCTTCTAGACTGCCATTTGGCCGGGCATGTTGGCTTATGCCTATAATCCCAGCACTTTGGGAGGCCGAGACGGGTGGATCACTTGAAGTCAGGAGTTCGAGATCAGCCTGGCCAACATGGTAAAACCCCGTCTCTACTAAAAATAAAAAAAAAAAATTAGCCAGATATGGTGGTGGGCACCTGTAATCCCAGCTACTCGGGAGGCTGAGGCAGGAGGATCGCTTGAACCCAGGAAGCGGAGGTTGCAGTGAGCCAAGATTGTGCCACTGCACTCCCGCCTTGGTGACAGAGCAAGACTCCATCGCAAACACAAAAAAAGGAGATTGTCACTGGAACCTTTCTATCTCACTGGTGAAATTCACAATATTGTCTTTATTTACTTAAACATATAAATCAGAATTACTTTAATGTTCGTGTCTAAAAACTCCCATTTTATTTATCTTTTACAATTACCATTATTATCTTAATAATTTTTCTTTCTGATCCTGTCTCTAGACATGCTGGGCCATTTTAGGTCATTGTATAAGACAGCGTGGTAGAAATTCAAGGTGATGTGATGTTCCTCCTGGAAGGATTTTGTGTGTTTGTTTATTTATTTATTTATTTTGGAAAGTCAACCAAATAGGAACAGAATACCTTGTACGAATATGGAGCAAATGACTGGAGGAGGGGTTTTTAATTATTCTGCACCAATCATTTTGCAGTTTCCTCTTCCTCCTTGAGTATCTCCTTTCAGAGGTTGCAAATGAAAGCCTGGGTATCTACTGGGGACCTTTCTCCTTGGTTTGCTCTGAACTCACAACTGTTTCCTCAATACTGCAAGCCTACCAAAAGCTCTCCTTAGCTTTGGCCTCTCCATTTTCACTTTATATTTGGCTTCTTATCCTCTTTTTCCATTCATCTTCAAAATCGGCAAGTACTATAAAGAGAAAAATGGACAAAATACATGTGGTTTCCTATTCTCCAGAATCTTAGTTTCCCAATTCCTAGCTGTCTTGGTAGCCCAGAACTTCAGTTTTTGTCTCTTAGTCGTGGGAGACTGAAAACACGCTGACTCCCTACTTTCTGTTCAAATGATTCTGCATCAATAAAGAGTCAGTCAATGTCTTATCCAGTGAATCAAGCCGTTTCTGTTCTGGAGTTTGGCCATTCACGTTTTGATTTTATTGAATATTCTCTGATGGCTTTACGGAGCGATTTTGTTTTTTTTTTGTTTTTGTAGTGCATACATCATCTACAGTCGTTGCTTTCACGGAGAGACTGGTCTGGTAAAATATAATCTGTCATAATCAGAAATGGAAGTTGTATAAGACTCTCCCTAAAAGGTTTTAAGATTTTATTTTATTTTATTTGAGATGTGGAGTCTCACTCTGTCACCCAGGCTTGAGTGCAGTGGCACGATCTTGGCGCGCTGCAACCTTCATCTCCAGGGTTCAAACAATTCTCCTGCCTCAGCCTCCCATGTAGCTGGGATTATATGAGTGCACTACCACACCCAGCTAATTTTTGTATTTTTAGTAGAGACGAGGTTTCACCATCTTGGCCAGGCTGGTCTCAAATTCCTCACCTCAAGTGATCCGCCTGCCTCAGTCTCCCAAAGTGCTGGGATTACAGGTGTGAACCACCACGCCTGGCTCTAAATAAGATTTTTTTATTGAAGATGTGTAAGCAGAAAAAAATTAAAATAATAAGGGGCCATGAGAAGTGTAAAGATGGGCAAGGAATTCCTAGAAAAGAGAATAAGAGAGGGAGGACAGCTCCAAAATGTTTTACAAAGCGAAGCAAATTGCAATTTTTAAATGTGTTTTCCTTTAGGGAAAAAAAAAACAGCTAAAAACATAAATATTTGTAAGATGTTTGCTATCCAGTCAAGTAAAACAGATTGATTTTTATCTATAAATTGTTATTGACTGTGAAAATCATCTGGCTTCTGTCGTTAGAAATCAGAGCACAGTGCATTAGGCTGAATAAATGTGTTGCCTAGTAAACTGGCATGGTACTAAATTACATTCAACTGGTGAGTAGTTTAACGATTTTTTTTCTCTAAGATGTGAACATGTATATCTCAAATGGTGTGTTTTACTCAATGAAATTTGTAGGCAGAGAGCTTATAAGCTTCACAAAAAGATAAGAGAAGTCAAAAAAGTGATGAGGCAAAGCAGATAGCCAAATGGCAAAAGTGATCTAATTTATCTGTGAATATTTAACTGAAATTAATTCTTAAATGATTGATCCTATATTGCAACAACAAGTATCAATGGCCTGTATGCATGAATTAGAGTCATTCATTCTGAGAATTATAAAGATGATCAATGACTTGGCTTTCTGACAAGTAACATTATGAATACATTAAAATTCCTTGTCCTATTCATGAAATATCTATCCATTCATGAACAAATCAGACATCCTGAATTGTCAGGTATACATATAGGTATATGTTAAAAAAAAACAAAAAAACAAAAAACACATATCGATTTAAATATAACACTTTGCAGCACTTATTAGGTGCCCTCTGACTACGTGGCCAATTAGTATGAACTTGTGACAAATATAGAAAACTGTCAGGAAAGACTCCTTTTTGACTGTTAGAAAGGAAGATAGTGATGTGTATAAAATCATATGTTGAACAAAATTGGTTGAATGTATAAAATGTCTCTGGCATTTAATAAGTACTGAGGATACAGAGATACCAAAAGACCACTCAGTCCTGCCCTCAAGAAGCATATAACACAGTTGGGATGGCAGATAAATAATTCGATATACAGGGTAGGATGTGATAAATAGTATTCATTTATTTCCTCCACAAATAGTTTTTAATAATATTAAATACTTAAACACTAAGTTTAAAGCAGTGAAATTTAAGTTAGTAAAATTAGAAAATTCATAAATGGAGAATGAAGCAAATATAATATTTAGACATTATTATATGATAAGTTTCAATAATTATTAGGGTTTATAATATATTATTATAATGTAATAGAAATTAGTAACTGTTGTTAGAAAGTATGAGAGGAGAGATATTTAAAACCAATTGTGTATTTAAAAGAGAATTCTCTTTGGGGGAGGAGATATTATCTAGATTAGGTGGTAACGCTGAGGTGAAGGGAATCTCCAGGCGGAGGAGGGAATACACAAAAATAGAATGTGGTGGTTTTTTACTATAAGATTTTAGCTAAGCAGGCATGGAATTTTCTGAACTACTTTCCCTGTATAATTAAGATCACTTGGACTCGGGAAGGGGAACATCACACACCGGGGCCTATCATGGGGAGGGGGGTGGGGGGGAGAGATTGCATTGGGAGTTATACCTGATGTAAATGACGAGTTGATGGGTGCTGACGAGTTGATGGTTGCAGCACAGCAACATGGCACAAGTATACATGTGTAACAAACCTGCACGTTATGCACATGTACCCTAGAACTTAAAGTATAATAATAAAAAATAATTAAAAAAAAAAAGATTTGTCACAAAGAGCTTCAAGTGAGATTTGGAAGGTACAAGGGGAGCAACAATCATTACAGAAGATTAGTACAAGCCTCCATGCATGGCCAGCCCTTGGCACATTCGCCGCTGATTCACGGAGGCTTCTCTCACTAGTGTGCCTAGACCCACAGCTCCTCTGCCTGCTGTCAGATCGCTTCCTTCAGCTTTTCCAAGTCCTGAGTCAGACACATGTGCAACTCTGGGGTGAAAGACACCGGCTTCTTCTGCAGATTACCTGTATCATTTGGGTTTGAAGCATATTCTGATTTGTCTTTGAGAATACCAGTTTATTCTCAAGGGTTTTAGATTGCCCTTTCTTTCTTTCTTCTTTCTTTCTTTTTTTTTTTTTTTTCTCTCTTTCATTTACAGCTTTTCTTCCTGACGGCTTATCTACTGATCAAAGCAACTTCTACCTCACCACCAGGTACAGGGGCAACTGCTTCCATAGATTTCTTCACCAGTTTTCCTTAGCCATCTTCTTGGTAAGTGACTTTTCTCTGATGCTTCAACCATCTCCTGGAACTTTACTTCACCCACTTTCCCCAGAATTTCGTAAGCCATAAATCCTTCTAATGTGTTTTATTTTATATCACTTACAGTTGTTCTGGTTCCGTGATTGACTCTTAATCCATACTTATGCTAAATAATTAAAAATGTTCATCTAGCAACTATAAATAAATGGTGTGTCGGGAGGAGAAGATGAATGTGGGGAGTAGCAGAAAATAAAACCAGAAAGAAATCACATTATAATCTATTTTTAGAGTAGGATTTTTATTTCTATTTTCTACAAACCTCATTTGCTGCTTGTGAAAAGGGACTGGAGTGGCTATATCTACAACAGAAAAAAAACAGTAGATTAGACTATTGTACATTCAAGAAGATAATGTTAGAAATCTGTACACAGGTAAGAGGGTGGGTGGAGAGACGGGGAGGGATCAGAGTGAAGTACAAATAAACCTGAATAAATATTTTAAAGCATATTTGTTGCTTGTCTTGCCATGAGTCTTTGCACTAGCAATGGTGCCCCAAACTCAAATCCTTGGTTCTGTTTTTCAAAGTGCCTATAAGTCATAGCACAGTGGATGTATTAATTTTATAACTTATTGAATGTGAGTGAGTATGGATAGGCATACTGAATAAAAATATATTTCTTAACTCCTCTTTATCAGGAACATTTGAAATCCTCTGGATCTTTGGCACCAAAACATGAAGGTCATTTCATTGAGGGCCCAACATTTTCATACAGAGCATTTGAGAAGGCAGATCTCAATAAAATATCAAAAAAAAAAAAAAGAAAAGAAAAGAAAGCAAGCAAGCAAGCTACAGTAAAAGAATTATTGCTACTTATAAATGCAAATGAAGACTGAGGACAACTATTATCAGCTTTCTACTCTTAAGAAGTATTTAAGTTGCTACTCCTACTGCTACATTTGGACATTGGTTTACCATGCCATTTTTCCTTACATATATATAAAAAAGACTTTAATATTAAAAATGGTAGTATGCATGTTTTCAGGCCAAATATATATTTCCAAACTGTTCTAAATTTGTTACTATCATGTTTTTACTCCTGAGTAATCAATAACATTGAGTAATAAACACAGAATTATTTATGTGTACATAAAAATTCTCATGATAATTTTTGTCTATTTTTCCTTTTCTGAGTTGAAAAGCAGCCATTTTCAACATAGCTAATTGTTGCTACAGTATCATTTTAAATTAATGTGGTACAGTGTATACTGAAATAGCAATGGAAAAATATTTAAGTTTTAACAATGCTCTATTCAGGTAAATATCCCTGCAGGAATCAAAATTAGTAAATATTATCTTCAGTAGAAATAATAAAATATAATATTTTTAAGAGGAGTTGTTATTGTACCCAATATCTTCCATTTGATGTTTGTGAAAAGTTCGTTCATTGCCATAGCTCAATAATAATCCATTTTAAAAATGTACCACAATATTAACCTATTCTTCTGTAAATAGACATATGGGTTTCTTTCCTTACTTTATATCATATTAAACTTTTATATTATGAACAGTTCATTGAATCTACTAATCCATGTGTGTAGAATTTATATCTTTATGATACTGATTTTTGTTACTAGAGGTATAATATGTCTGTCCAATTATTTGAATCATTTTTAATGTTTTAAAATTTAAATACATTTAATTAATATGTATGTATCTGTTTGAAAGCTTACTGCAATGCTAAACAGGTAAATATTCAGAACAGCCGGAAAAAATAGTTGAACTGCCACTTTAATTACTGACTTTTTAAAAAATTAATTTTAAGCAGAAATAGGATACTGTTTCCTCTGCCACATTTCTGTCACTCATGGCCACAATCTCTCGAGTTGTATAAGGGAAGTTGTCTGTTCAAATCACGCAGTGTTCTTATGTCACAAACCAAAACCTGAGTCTATTAGGCCGAGCTAATCTACTTTGACCTGGGTAATTTCCATCCTGGGATGATCTGATCTGCCATGGCTGTCAGATTTTGGTGACTTCTACTCCTCAAAGAATTCTCAGAATCCCAAATTGCACCCCATCTCACTAAGAGTGTGGAGAGGAAAAGAGAGAAGGATAGAAAAAGAGAAGGAGGAAAAGGGAGTATCTATTTATCTACATGTTTATATCTATACCTTTATTTATACTCACGGTAAAGGACATTTGTCGGAATAGCCCCCAAACACTATTGCCACACCAACATCTATTAAAATATAAACCATCTTTAATAAATACTGAGCTGTGTAAATATTTATTTGCATGCAAAATAAAAGCTCTTTAGTATTCTTAAGCCAGGCTGAGCAATCAACAGATGATTTTGATAAATGTCTGTTCATTACCTGAACATTTCTACTGCAATATAAAACAAATATTTCATCTATATTTTATTTTTGCTCATGAATGATTCTAATCAGTGTTATTTTTAGGATTAAATTTGGAAAGTAATGTAAATATTGGAGGAGAATGGGTGTCTAAGAGGATTTGCTGGTTCATAGTCATTATAATAGTCTCAATATACAAGATAATTTGAAACTCTAGGTCCCCTTTTGCTCAGGCAGTCTAATTGTTTATGTACAAGAATTTTGCTCTAAGTAATGTTCTTCATGTTAATAAATATAATAAAAACATACCCTTTTCTGGTAGTTGTTTCCTTTTAATATTAATATGTCCTTTTTCTTCATGATTCTGAAAACAAATATGAACTGCTATGTAAATATTGATCAACAAATACTTCATGACATTTCCTGTATGGCTTTATGGCCACTATTTAGACATTTCATTTATGTCATGGGTTTTGTTTTCTATTTTTGTTGCTGTTGCTGTTTTAAATCAGGGCTTGATATTGATGGGGCCAGACTGGGAAGTAAAGAACCACAGTAATCCTCTCTCCTTCATCTCTTCCTGTGTTAATAAATGGTTCCATGATCTAATAAAAGAGCAAACAAGGAAAACAATAAGAGGAATCAGAAAGTGAAAATAAAACAAACAAATCTAGAAACAAGCAAATTTTATCTTGAGTTTTGGGGACTTCCTATAGAGATTTCTCAATTCCTGTTTCTACTCCAAATGCATTCATGTGACTAGCATGCTCAGTGAATTGGGCATCTTCTGCTCTTTAAAATCACTCATTTAAGAAAAATTTATTAATACTCTGATCCTCTTAACTCTATTGTATTTGCAGGTTCAGCATGGCCTCTGCTGCTGAAAAGACTGTGTGTAATGTAAAAAGTGTGTTTAATTCAACCTTATATTAATTCATCTATAACTTTGAAATTCAGATTATCATTTTATTGACTAGTCAACATGTGCAAGTCACCATTAAACACCGTACATGTATTATTTTCTTCACTTTTTACAGAAACCTCATTCTGAATTTACATGTTATAAATGACATAGCTAAGGTGTAGAGAAGGTGTGTGCATGCAAAAAGTTATACAATTCGTATCAGACTGAGCTGGGACATAAATTCTAGTTGCTTCAAACTTCTTAACGTACTGTCACCACAAATTAAGTATCTTATTGGTAATTTACAAGGAACAGAAACTTATTAACTTACAGTTCTGGAGGCTGGAAAGTCCAAGATCAAGGTGTCCCTAGGTTAGAGCCCAGTTTCTCTGATTCCAAGATGGTGCCTTGCATGTGGTATCCTCTGGAGAGCAGGGGAATGCTGGATTCTCTTGACCCTCTGCAGGAAGGAAGAGGGTCAAGAGAAAAAAACCTAACCCTAAAAGCCCTTTTATTAATGCACTAAATCCACTCATGAGGGTGGAATGCTTGCAGTCTAATCACATCTTACTGGCCCCACATGTTAATATAGTTACAATGGCAATTAAATCTCAACATGAATTTTGGAGGAGACATTCAAACTACGGCAATCTAATCTGGCCTGACCACCCAAAACTTACACCTTTCTCACATACAAAATACATTTATTCCATCCCAGTAGCCTCTAAAATCTTACATTGTTCCAGCATCAACTCGTAAGTCCAAAGTCCAGAGTCCCATCTAAATTAGATATGAGTGAGGCTCAAAGCATAATTCACCCTGAGGCAAATTCTCTCCAGTTATGAGCCCATGAAATTAAAAAGGTTACATACTTCCAAAAGGCAATACTGGGATAAGAATAAAATAGACACCCCCATTCCCAAATAAAGAAATAGTCAAGAAGGAAGTAGTAACAGGTACTAAGTAAGCCCAAAACAAAATAGGGCCAGCACATTAAATCATAAGGCTTGGGAATAATCTTTGACTTTATATGCCATCTTCCAGACACACTGGGGTGTCAGCTGGACTCCCCCAAGTCCCCAGGGAACCCAACCCCTATGACTTTGCTGGGCTTAACCCAAAATGCAGCTCTCATGGTTTGGAGTCAGGCACCTTCATCTTCTCCAGGCTGGCATGGCATGTTGGTACTTCTACAGTTCTGGAGTCTCAAGACTCCAGGCATTATCCTAGTAGGGTCTCTTTGCAATGTTTCCTCCCCTGAAAAAAAGTTTGTTTGTACGTCAAGGTTCTTTATGACACCCTTTGAAATCTATGAGGAGGAGCCATGCCTCCATAGGTCCTGCATGGTGTGTGCCTTAAAATTAGAACCAACTGGATGCGACTAAGGATCACCACTTGCACCATCTGGAGCAGTGGCTCAAGCGTGCCCTGGGCGTACTCTAACCACAGCTTTAATGGCTGAGTAGCACTGTGCCAGACTATGGGGAGCAAAGACCCTAGGTTACACTGGACCACAACGCTGAGGTCCCAGGCATACCCTGGGCCCATTCTCCAAAGCAATTCTGCCCTCAACGCAGTAGGACTCAGAGCCTATGATGGGAAGGGCAGCCTCAGACATGTCCAAAATGCATTTGGGGGGTATTTTTCCCATTGTCTTATTGCATAGCACCTGGTTTCCTCCTATCCACAGTAATCTCTTTCTCAAACAGTTGGTTGGCCACACATTTGGTATTCCCTCCAGAACACACTTATTCTTTACATTATCTGGCTGAGAGTTTTCTAGATATTTATGTTATGCTTCCCTTTTAATCATAAATTGTCTTTAAATCATTTCTATATGCTTACATCTTAATATACACAATTAAAAGAAGCTATACAGCACCCTGAATGCTTTGTTGCTTAGATATTTCTTCTGACAGATACCTTAGTTCATCAATCTTAAATTCTGCCTTCCATAAAGCTCTAAGTCATCGACACAATTCAGTCAAGTTGTTTGCCACTTTATAACAAGGATGACTTTTACTCATTTGCATCTGAGAACTCCTTAGAATTGCCTTTACTGTCTATATTCCTATCAACATTGTTTTCACTCACCTAAGTAATCTCTAAAAAATTTCAGACTTTTCCTGTAACATTCCTCTTCTTCTGAACCCTCACCAGACCTTTTCAAGCATTAGCTTAAAAACTATTTCAGCTTCTATTCCACCATCCAGTTCTAAAGCCACTTTCCCATTTTGAGGCTGTGTTATAGAAACGCTCTGCTTCTCTGGTACCAATTTATTTGTGATGCTATAATGGTATACCGGAAATTGTGCAATTTATAAGAAACTGAAATTTATTGGCTCACGATACTGGAGGCTGGGAGGTTCAAAGTCAAGGGATCAGCAGGTCATGGCCTAATTTCTCTGCTTCCAAGATGGTGCCTTGCATGTTGGAAATGCTGGATTCTCACATTTCAAGATGGAAGGGGGCCAACATAGAGAGTCCACACCAAAAATATCTTTTATTAAGATATTAAACTCACCCATAAGAATGTATCCCAATGGTCTAATCACTTTGTAAAGTTTCTATCTCTTAATGCTGTTACAGTTGCAATTAAATCCCACCATGCATTTTGGAGGGGACGAATATTAAAACAATAGCACTCATACACTGTCCTTATTGTTAAAGTACATATTATAATATCTATTTCACAAACTTCTTAGAAGGAGTAATTCCAAATAATTGTAGGCACAATTCAAAAATAAGAACAAAAATAATCACTAGAGGAGTGATTATTCAAATACAATCTTATGGAAATTCAGTAATAAAATAGCCAGAGCAAGATAATACCATTAATTACTAATGTTTGGAATATTAATTGCTTGGCTTTTAAAAAACTTTTCTGTTCATTTTTACTTTTGTTTACTTTTCTGTTCATGACCCACTCTTTGTTAGCCAGAGACTTCCACATGCCTTTTAGAAGAATTAGGATTGCTGCAAAAGAAACAAAAACAGAATCAATGCCCAATTTATGACTTCTAAAACTGGCATTTATGTACTTAATTTTTAAAGTCAAAGTTTTTTCTTGTTTTTGTTTGCCTGTTGGTTTGTTTGTTTGTTTTGAGACAGAGTCCCACTCTGTCGTCTAGGCTGGAGTGCAGTCGTGCGATCTTGGCTCATTGCAATCTCCGCCTCCTGGGTTCAAGAGATTCTCCAGCCTCAGCCTCTTGAGTAGCTATGATTACAGGCGCTTGCCACCATGCCCGGCTAATTTTTGTATTTTTAGTAGAGACAGGGTTTCACCGTTTTGGTCAGGCTGGTCTCAAACTCCTGACCTCAGGTGGTCCACCTGCCTCGGCCTCCCAAAGTGCTGGGATTACAGGCGTGAGCCACCATGGCTGGCCGAAAGCCGAAGTTTTTAATTGTATTTATTCTCTATGATTTATCAAGACATGGAGTAAGAGAGAGTGTTTATGAAATGATAATGGAATTCAAGAAGAGACAGCATCCCCTTTTCTTAAGAAATCAGATAAAAATTACCTAGAAGTCAAGTAAGAAAGAAGAGCTGGTTTGAGCTTAGCCTTTGTAAAGTTCACAAGGAACATCAGAATGCAAAATGGTGGTTTTGAGTGAGGCTCACTTAAATTTCACACAAAATACATTCAGGGTTAGGCTACTGCAATTATCTGCCTTGTTTTATTTGTGAACTTCAGCTTTCGCACTTGCCCATGTTATAACCACATTGCTATCTCTCTGCCTCTTTCAGCTAGGCACAGTGAAATTGGTGGCAGGCATTTGTTTTTTAACAAAAGGTAGCTCAAGCCAGCCACCTAACTTTACAATTCAAGGAACCAGAAAACATAAACTATGCTGAAAAATAGCAGAAAGGAGGAAATGATAGAGACTAGAAGATAGAACAACAAAGTAGAGAAAACATCAATAGAAAATATCAAGGAAACCAAAAGTTGGTTCTATAAAAAGACTGTTAAAATGTAAAAGCCATTACCTAGATAGACTAAGAAAATAAGAGAAAAGGTTCCAATTAATAAAATCAGAAACTACCACCAATTCTACAGAAATAGAAAGGATTATAAAAGTACTACGAACAATTGTACACCAACGAACTCAACTTAGATGAAATGGGCAAATTGCTATTAACACAAAACTTACCAAGGCTATATCACAAAGAAATTTAAAATCTGAATATGCCTATAGCTAATAAGGATATTGAATAAGTAATCAAAAAATACCTTCCAACAAAGAAAACCCTGGGCCTGATGGCTTAACTGGTAAACTCTACCAAACATTTAAAGAGCTAACACCATTATTTCATTTTTTTTTTTTTTTCAAAAAATTGAAGAGGAAATACTTACTAATTTTTTTTCTATGAGGTCAGTGTGACCCTGACACCAAAGCCAGAAAAAGACACTATACAAAATATGAAAATACAGACCAATGTCCCCTATAAATATTAATGCTAAAATTCTCAACAAAATGCTAGCAAATCAAATCAGCAGCATATTAAAAGGAATATATACATCATGTCAAGTGAGATTTATTCCTGGAACACAAAGATGGTTCAATGTATGAAAATTAACCAATATATCATACTGCAGTAACAGAATGAGGTAGAAAAAAAGACATGATCATTGCAATTGATGCAGAAAATGCATTGACAAACTACAACACCCTTTCATGATAAACACAGTCAACAAAGTTGGAATATAACATAGCTGCCTAAATATATATTTAAAAAGTTATGTATAATAAAAAAAACACAGTAAATGTCATATTTGATGGGAGAAAAACTGAAAGCTTTTCTTCTAAGATCAGGAATAAGGCAACAATGTCTGCTTTGGCACCTCCTATTCAGTGTAGTACTAGGAGTTTTAGTGAAAACGACTGGGTAAGAAAAATTAAAAGACATTTAACTAGAAAAGAAGAAAAAAAACTGTCAGTGTTTGCAGATGATATGATCTTATATGCAGAAAACCATAAAGAATCTACAGAAAAACTTTTACAACTAATAAATAAATTCAGCAAAGTAGCAGGATACAAAGTCAACACATGCAGAAATCAGTTGCATTACTATACACTGGCAATAAACAATAAATAAGCTAAAAAGAAAATCAGGAAAAGAATTTTGCATTCAATAGAATAAAAAAGAATAGTGTTTAGCAATTAACTTAAACAAGAAGGTACAAGACTCGTGCAATGAAAACTTGAATATGTTGCTAAAAGAAATTGGAGACATAAATAAATGGAAGTGTATCCCATAATTATGGATTGGAAGAGTTAATATTAAGATGTCAATACTGCCCAAAACAATCTTCAAATTTAATGCAGTCCCTATAAAAATCCCAATAATGTTTTTTGCAGAAATTAAAATAAAATCTTAAAATTTGTTTGAAATCCCAGGAGACCTTGAGTAACCAAAACAATCTTGAGAAACAAAGCTGGAGAACTTAAAACACAACCAAACAATGCTATAGTAGTCAAAACAGTGTAGAACTAACATAAAGACAGACATATAGACCAATGAAATAAAATAGAGATCCCAGAAATAAATCCTTACATATGTATTGAAATAACTTTTGACAAGGGTGCCAAAAACATTCAATAGGAATGACCAGTCAATTCAACAAAAGGTGCTGTGAAAACTGGATATCCACATGCAAAAGAACGAAGCCAGACCTTTATTTAACACCATATATAAAAATTAATTCAAAATGGATCAAAGACTTACACTTAAGGGTTAAAAATATAAAACTCTTGGAAAAAACAACCCAAAAGCTTCAAAGGTTGAATTTGTCAATGATTTCTTGCATATAACACCAAATTTTGTTTTCCTTTTGGCAAACAAAATTTGGCAAACAAAAGAGAAGCTAGAAAATTTGGACTTCATGAAAATTTGAAAAATTTCTGTGTTAAAAACCACAAAAAGCAGAACAAAAAAACAACCTAGAGAGTGAAAAATGTTTGGAAATCATGTATCAGATAAGAGATTAGTAGCCGGATATATCAATAACTCCTGAAAACTCAACAAAAAACAAACAACCTCAAACAATCTGATTCAATAATAGACAAAGGACTATTAAAAGTGATGCTTGGCCGGGCGCAGTGACTCACGCCTGTAATCCCAGCACTTTCGGAGGCTGAGGTGGGCGGATCATCTGAGGTCGGGAGTTCAAGACTAACCTGACCAACATGGAGAAACCCCATCTCTAAAACTACAAAATTAGCCAGGCGTAGTGGCACATGTCTGTAATCCCAGCTACTCAGGAGGCTGAGGCAGGAGAATCACTTGAACCCCTGAGGCAGAGGTTACGGTGAGCCAAGATTGCACCATTGCACTCCAGGCTGAGCAACAAGAGCGAAACTCCGTCTAAAAAAATAATAATAATAAAATAAAATAAAGTGATGTTCAACATCACTAATAATTAGGGAAATGCAAATCAAAACTGCAGGGACATAATACATCATAAACATTGTTATGACTGCTATTAAAATAACAGAAAAGTGTTAGTGATAGTGTAGAGTACTTGAAACTCTTGTGCATTGGTTATGGGAACGTTAAATGGTAGTCACTGTGGAAAACATTATGGTGGTTCCTCAAAACATCTAAAAAAATTACCATGTGATCCAGCAATTCCACTCTTGGGTACATACCCAAAATAATTAAAATCCAGGTCTCCAAGAGATATTTGCACACTCATTTTCATAGCAGCATTATTCAAAATAGTTAAATTGTGAGAACAACCCAAGTGTTCATCAATAGATGAATGAATAAATAGAATGTACTATATACAGAGAAAATGGAATATTATCCAGCCATTAAATAGAAGCAAATTTTGACATATGCTACAACATGATTGAACCTTGAGAGCATTGTGCTAAATGAAATAAGTCATTACAAAAAGATCAATCCTTATGATTCCACTTCCATGAGGTATATACTTAGAATAGTCCAAGTCATAGAGGCTAAGGGTAGAATAGTAGTTATCATGGATTGGAGGAAGGTAGGAATGGGGAGATCTGCTTAATGTGTACAGAGTCTCAGTTTTGAAAGATAAAATGATTTCTGGAGACGGATAGTGGTGATGGTTACACAGCATTATGAATGTTAACACAACACAACTCTACACTTAAAGATGGTTAAGATGGTAAATTTTATATTATGTGTATTTTATCACAATAAAAAAATTCAAAAAAAGAAATATAGATTCAGCCATTCCCAAAAACCAGCTGACACTTGGTACCCAGCCCATGGAAGGGTTAGGATGATGGCTTTGGATGCCAGCAGGGAAATGAGGTGTTGCGAACAAGGTAAAGGATGCCTGTTTGGGTAATGTGGTGTGGAAAACAGGGATTCAGCCAGCATTATCAGATTACAAGCTAGGAATGTAGTAATTGTGGCCTAAAGAGTTCTAGAGAAGATATGGCTGAACAATGTGTTTTTCTGTGTGTACAGTATTACATTAAAAATAAATTTAACATAGTCATGAAATGAATTATTATTTATCTTTCTCTGCATAATCTAGCTAAGACTTGGATTTGTTGTTACTGTCAATGAAGCATAGTAACAACCTTTGAGAGCCATTCGATGCCAATAGTCATGGGTGTCATAAAGGATGATGTTGTGCCATGAATAAAGATGTAATCTGCGTTACATAAATGACATTAGGAAACCACAGAAGCAAGAAGACCAAATGTTTTAATACAAATAGATTCTGACAGGCCATGGCATTGTAATAGTGGCATTGTTACATTTTTCCTCTGGGTTAAAGATATGAAATTAGCCAGGTAGATTGCATATGAAAATAAAGAATGTGAAAAGATGGCTCCTGGACAATAACAGAAAGTAATGGTGACTGGACATTATAAGAATATTTATGTATATTCACTGAAAAATAAACAAATACATAAGTACCTCTCTCCACCCTCAATTTTTTTAATCTTCATTGACATGGACCTTAAAATTATAAAATATTTTAAATCAAATTGTTTCTGTTTTCATTTTTGTTTTGAGATGGACTCTCATTCTGTCACCCAGGTTGGAGTGCAGTGGTGTGATCTCTGCTCACTGCAAGCTCTGCTTCCAGGGTACTGATCCAAGCAATTCTCCCACCTCAGCCTTGCAAATAGCTAAAATTACAGGCATGCACCACCACGTCTGGCTATTTTTTTTTTAATTTTTAGTAGAGAGGAAGTTTCACCGTTGTTGGCCAGGCTGGTCTGGCACTCCTGACCTCAACTGATCCACTCGTCTTGGCCTCCCAAAGTGCTGGGATTACAAGCATGAGCCACTGCCCCATTCACCAAATTGTTTATATAAAAAGAGCTCCACAAAAACAGTTGCTTATGCAGTGAGCCATGATCGCGACATAGAACTACAGGCTGAGTCACAGAGTAAGACTCTGTCTTAAAAAAAAAAAAAAAAATTGACAAGTGTCTGCACACCCTATAGAAGATGTTGGTCATATAATCAAAATTGTTTCTAATACAGATAGAGGTATGGTACAAGTTAGACTTTCTAGTACTTAAAAACACTCTTGTTAATTGTTTTTAATTGTTATATATCACTGGATATCACTGGATCATTGGAAATTTGGACTTTATGATTCTACACTACTTTTTAAAAGGCAACAGTAATGAAAACCCAAATTATTTTTATATTACTTGTTAATTGGAAAGACACAACTTTTTGTTATTAATTGGACATTGTGTCAATTTTTATTGGACTATTACAGATTTACTAGTTAGTTTCAATAATATTTTATCTTGATTTTTAAAATAGCATGTGATCCTTGAAAAACTATTAAAAAAGAATAAAGAAATAAAAGAAGTAAATCCTCCCTGCCAAGTATTACTACCAATGACATATTGCACTTTATTTGATATTTTATTTTATGCATTATTTGGATGCTTTTTAAATTTTTTAAAAATAAGAATGAATCGCAGATAGAATGTACCTAATAATACAATTGTACTCTATTTAATAGCATGGTAATGATATTTTGTTAATATATATCATAAACAGTCAACAAACGTTCAAACTCGCAAGGAAGTTGTTATTGGATCTCCAAAGACAGACAAAGTTTATGTTTAAGGATTTCTAAATTCAACGTAAATATGATACTTTAACAAGGAAGTACAATATTTACATTATTTCACCAATGCATGGATGTGACAATACAGTAGTTACATGTTTTTCCAAACAAATTAAAACCAGCTATTCAAATACCCTCTGAATTTTATATTCTACTTCTTAATGCAAAGATGTGAAAACCACAAAATTAAAACAGTTTTAAACAATAGCATATGCAGAAATTATTTTCTTTAATTATTGAACTCCTTAAATAGTGGGCAATTTATCATATTTATTGATCAGTAAGCAAATCCATTGCAAATTTTAAAACCATTTCAAAATATTTCATATTTTTAAGGTACTTTTTTTTCACTATACATCACCTATTTCTACAAATATGTAAATTAAATAATTCTAGGTAAATCTCTTTTTTCTACCAATAGGTGGCACTAAAAATGTGTATATTTCAATAATAAAGTATGTTCACCGCCACGTCGGTTTAAAATGCCTTTTCCTATAAGGCAATTTCAGCTGTAATTTGAGTTAAGAACACTTATTAACAGTAAGATTACTCTGATATGAACAGGAAGATTTTCATTAGACAAATATAATATAAAATGATTATAATGATGGACCATTACATGAACATTTTACTTTACTGGTAATATAAACTTTGTATTGTGATCAACTAAAATTACATATTATTTAGTAAATTAGATATTATATTTTCCTTTATTATTACATTATTATTATTGGGTAAGTTTGCCATTTTCACCTTACTCAATGTTGTTAACGTTTATCTGAGTAAACAGTGCATATAAAAGAATTCTACAGAATTTAGAAGCATCTTCAATTTGCTTTGACTATTTATAAATATATTCTTTGTTTTGTAATATTTAGTAAAACTAGAAGAAAATATCTAAGTATTCATATTTGTATTAATTGTTTTACTAGCACTCTTCATTTTACCCATGTGTATATACTTAAAATTATTTTCATCCTAGTATTATAAAAATCCATAGGGCCAGGCACATTGGTTCATGCCTGTAATCCCAGAACTTTGCAAGGCCAAGGCGGGTGGATCACTTGAGGTCAGGAGTTCAGCACCAGTCTGGCCAACATGATGAAACCCCTTCTCTACTAAAAATACAAAAATTAGCCACGCATGGTGGCAGACGACTGTAATCCCAACTACTTGGGAGGCTGGGGCAGGAGAATTGCTGGAATGTGGGATGTGGAGTTTGCAGTGAGCCAAGATCGCACCACTGCACTCCAGGCTGAGTCACAGAGTAAGACTCTGTCTTAAAAAAAAAAAAAAAATTACTAGTGTCTGCACACCCTATAGAAGATGTTGGTCATATAATCAAAATTGTTTCTAATACAGATAGAGGTATGGTACAAGTTAGACTTTCTAGTACTTAAAAACACTCTTGTTAATTGTTTTTAATTGTTATATATCACTGGATATCACTGGATCATTGGAAATTTGGACTTTATGATTCTACACTACTTTTTAAAAGGCAACAGTAATGAAAACCCAAATTATTTTTATATTACTTGTTAATTGGAAAGACACAACTTTTTGTTATTAATTGGACATTGTGTCAATTTTTATTGGACTATTACAGATTTACTAGTTAGTTTCAATAATATTTTATCTTGATTTTTAAAATAGCATGTGATCCTTGAAAAACTATTAAAAAAGAATAAAGAAATAAAAGAAGTAAATCCTCCCTGCCAAGTATTACTACCAATGACATATTGCACTTTATTTGATATTTTATTTTATGCATTATTTGGATGCTTTTTAAATTTTTTAAAAATAAGAATGAATCGCAGATAGAATGTACCTAATAATACAATTGTACTCTATTTAATAGCATGGTAATGATATTTTGTTAATATATATCATAAACAGTCAACAAACGTTCAAACTCGCAAGGAAGTTGTTATTGGATCTCCAAAGACAGACAAAGTTTATGTTTAAGGATTTCTAAATTCAACGTAAATATGATACTTTAACAAGGAAGTACAATATTTACATTATTTCACCAATGCATGGATGTGACAATACAGTAGTTACATGTTTTTCCAAACAAATTAAAACCAGCTATTCAAATACCCTCTGAATTTTATATTCTACTTCTTAATGCAAAGATGTGAAAACCACAAAATTAAAACAGTTTTAAACAATAGCATATGCAGAAATTATTTTCTTTAATTATTGAACTCCTTAAATAGTGGGCAATTTATCATATTTATTGATCAGTAAGCAAATCCATTGCAAATTTTAAAACCATTTCAAAATATTTCATATTTTTAAGGTACTTTTTTTTCACTATACATCACCTATTTCTACAAATATGTAAATTAAATAATTCTAGGTAAATCTCTTTTTTCTACCAATAGGTGGCACTAAAAATGTGTATATTTCAATAATAAAGTATGTTCACCGCCACGTCGGTTTAAAATGCCTTTTCCTATAAGGCAATTTCAGCTGTAATTTGAGTTAAGAACACTTATTAACAGTAAGATTACTCTGATATGAACAGGAAGATTTTCATTAGACAAATATAATATAAAATGATTATAATGATGGACCATTACATGAACATTTTACTTTACTGGTAATATAAACTTTGTATTGTGATCAACTAAAATTACATATTATTTAGTAAATTAGATATTATATTTTCCTTTATTATTACATTATTATTATTGGGTAAGTTTGCCATTTTCACCTTACTCAATGTTGTTAACGTTTATCTGAGTAAACAGTGCATATAAAAGAATTCTACAGAATTTAGAAGCATCTTCAATTTGCTTTGACTATTTATAAATATATTCTTTGTTTTGTAATATTTAGTAAAACTAGAAGAAAATATCTAAGTATTCATATTTGTATTAATTGTTTTACTAGCACTCTTCATTTTACCCATGTGTATATACTTAAAATTATTTTCATCCTAGTATTATAAAAATCCATAGGGCCAGGCACATTGGTTCATGCCTGTAATCCCAGAACTTTGCAAGGCCAAGGCGGGTGGATCACTTGAGGTCAGGAGTTCAGCACCAGTCTGGCCAACATGATGAAACCCCTTCTCTACTAAAAATACAAAAATTAGCCACGCATGGTGGCAGACGACTGTAATCCCAACTACTTGGGAGGCTGGGGCAGGAGAATTGCTGGAATGTGGGATGTGGAGTTTGCAGTGAGCCAAGATCGCACCACTGCACTCCAGCCTGGGCAACAGAGCGTGATTCCGGATTTAAAAAAAAAAAAAAATACTATGTCTCAGTCTTTTAGAATACTTTTTAATGTAGCTTGTGCAAGAAGTTTATTTCAAGAACTCCTAGGGGGAAATAAAACCTTATGCTATTCAATGTGCATTGTTAACAGCAGTTTTATTAAAATGATTTATTGCTATAAGACAAATTCTAATGATATTCTTATATTATAACTGTATTTTATTCTGGGCCTGGTTGGTGTGATTTATTCAGATTTTCTCAGAAAGTCTGAACCACTGTGTAGCTGTAGCTATTAAATAGCAAATGTGTTTTATATTATAATAATAAACATGCATTTTTCATTCTTCAACTTTCCAATAATCAGATATTCTTGAGTAGTTTTAGTGCTTTTATTGGATCCCATTGAAGTCTTATTATCTTTTACAATTTGTCTCCACTGTACTTCTGATTCCTATTTTCTGCTCTTAAAGCCTACATGGGAAAATAAACTTAACCGGACATACAGTTTGCTTTAATTCTATGTCCAGTGTCTCATCTCTGATCAGAGATAGATCAATATGAAACATCTTTATTTGTCCTCTTTGCTGGTAGGAATTCAGCTTACCTTCATTCCTTTCTTGAGCTGTACAAATCTTATTTCTTGATGCCCTCCACCCCACTTGACTACTTACAGAGACTAACACACACTCCTGAGTTTCCTCCCTTGATCATCCTCTTCTCTTCAAATCGCCATAATTGGATTTTGTGTTTTTAGGTTTATAGAATAAGGAAAAACAAACAAACACACAAAAACACATTAATCACTATAGGAGACAAACAAACTTAAACCAGAAAGATACTTGTTATTTTAAGTTTTAAATGCAGGAAAATATTCAGGCATATTTAAAGATGGATGCATCTAGGGCCTTGGAGTAGTCAGTTTCCAAGGTAACTCCCAGTGATCCTTGGCTCTTAGAATTCACACTTCCGTGTAGTCCCCTCCCACATTGTACCAGGGTTGGCATGTGTGACCAGGAGTATATAGCAGAAGGGATGTTACTTTCAGAATTATGTTATTAGAAGTCCGTGGTTTTGTCTTAGGCACTTACTTTCTTGATCACTGGGTCTCTGTCATTTGTTCCGAAGGAAAGCAGATACCATGTTATGGAAAAGCCATGAGGAAAAGAAGTGAGGTCTCCAGTCAACAGACCACATGGAATTGAAACCTGTCAACAAACAAGTAGTGAGTTTGGAAGCAGATCCTCCAATCCCAGTTGAGCCTCATAAGAGACCCTAGGACTAAAACACAAGCTAAGCTACTTCTGGATTCCTGACAAACAGAAACTAAGAGGTAATAACTGTGTATTGCTTCAAGCTGCTACTTTTTAGAGTAATTTGTTATGCAGAAGTAGGTAACTAACACAGATCTCAAACAATATTATCAGAGTCTGTATCTCTCTGTTTTTGGCTGTGATAACATTAAGTTGCATCAAATGCAAATAAATAGAAATGAATTCTGGTGCTCAAATAATGCAGTCACGATCTATCTCTTTATCATGTGGATTCTAAATCAGGAGTTTATAAACTACAAATTGCTTGTCAAAAACTTACCATCTGTTTTTGTAAATAAAGTTTTATTAGAACACTATCACTTCATTTACATTTTGTCTGTGGCTTTCATGCTACAGTTGCAGAGCTGGGTAATAAAGACAGAAAGCAGATGGCCCACAAAGCCCAAAATGTGTGCTGTTTAGCTCTTTACAGAAAAGTTAGCCAACCCTTGTCTACATGGTGGACAGTATACACATTGACTTGCATGATTCCTGGTTAGCAGCAACTGAAAAAATTAAAAATAAAAAAATCCGTAACTTGACAGAGAAAGCTTAAGAGAGAACTCTAAATTACCTGTCTTGGATCATGTGCCTTCGTGCCAATCATGTGGTCATGTGGAAACGTTCCTGTATTGGCCAAACTCCTTCATGTGGTCATTCTTACTCTTTAAAGAATAGGATAAGATACATTCCAGCCAGATGAAATTGGTTCCCCCAGAAAAGATGCATGTTGTTACTAGAAGAAATGTATTTGCATCTAGGTGTACTTAGGACTAAATGGGAAGTTGAGTGAGATGTTCACATTAAAACATTATAGAAATACACTAAAGAAAAATATTACTATAATGAAAATGGTAAGGTAATAGAGATTTCAGAAATTCTCCAAAGAATCAGGTCTCTCTGGCATTATTACATTTTGTAATAATGTTACTACATTATGCAAAACAGGAGTATCTTTTATTGCTACGGGAAAAGAATGTCCTCATGCCTGTCATGCTGATGTGGGAACAAAGAAGAAATGACATCTCCACCCTCAGTTTTTATAACAATAGTCTCTCAATTTGATTTCTAGATAATCCTTCTCTATATTTCATGTTCCTTCCATAGGCTTCTTGCTCTCTCTTGAGGCTTTAATTTGCCTTCTCTAGGTTTTTATGACTTTTGAACTACCACCCTCTATGGTCCTCAGTAGGGGGCTCCTCTCTGCTCATGGTTTTGGTCATTTTCTGTATGCTGACAGCTACACAGGAAACTCTGGGGCTCAGATATCGCTCCTCTTTCCTAATCTTCTCACCTGTCTACCTATCTCTCTGTTTAAACACATGATAAAATCTTAAACCAATGTATCTGAGAATTATAAAGCATCTACAGAGCTTACTGTCCACATAAGTATGGTTTTACTATTCCGCTGTCTTCATCAATATGACTTTACTTTTTGAGAAAATTCTTGACCAGGAAGAGAAATATTGCAAATAATGTTAATGTTTTACTACAGGAAAATTCTGGAAGACCTGTCAACTCCCATATGAAAAGCTAGAAAAACAGTTTATACTTCAAGATTCTTTAATTTTTGCTTTCACATCTTCAACTTGCTGTGTCCCCCAATCGTTAACTATTATATTATGATTCTCACCCACTCCTAACCATGCCCTGCACCTCCTCCACTGCATCCCTGAACTGAAAGATTCACCTTAACCCAGGCTCTCAAATCGCATAAATATGCCAAGTTTGCCCTTTCTGCTCTAAGATGCTACCAAGACTGTGGTAGTGTTGTTCTCCCTTACTGTAGTAACCAATAAACTCACCTGTCTCATAAACATGCTTTTGGTGTGTTGGGGTCCGTTCCGGGGGTGGTGGAGAATGAAAGAACACACAAAAGACAAAGACACACAGAGAACAAGGCGGCCGCACTCAGAGCCTCCGCCTCACTTTATTTATATCCCATAAACCCCACGTCAGCAGAAAGAATGCAATGCAAAACAAACTTTCTTTTCCCAGATGTAACCTTCTACTCAGTTCCTTGTTTCTATGCTCTTCCTTATCTGCCCGCCTTCTTGGCGCCTACGGGAGTTCATTAAAAGTTCAATTGGAGATACTGTCCTTGAGCCCTATCTATTCTCAGCATACTATTTTCAAAGGCCCCTGCATTGGTGATATTTTATTAATCCAGTATTGAGCTTATCTAAAAGCAAGTATTTCTCCTTTGAACAGCTCCTGCTTCTCTTTGCTATCACAATTCTATTAATAAAAGATTTGCCTTTAATTTCATAGTAACTGGCTTTTCTCAGGGTTTGAAGAACCAGTGCACTAATTATGTTCATAATGAAAACCAAACAAGATCACTTTTTAAGTTCATCTTCTTAAAGGTACTGCACTAAAACTGTACCTTTCATAAATAATTTAAATATTATTCTCCTGTCTTCTGTGTCGCTCACGCTGGGAGTTGGAGACTGGAGCTGTTTCTATTTGGCCATCTTGCTCCGCCCCCACTCGAGTTAAATTTTTCTAACTTCTTTGCAGCACATAAATCATAACTTTTTGGGGTTTTGTTTTGAAAATATCCTAGCAATGTACTTACTTTATAAATTTGTTTATTTTGAAAAATTTCATCCCCTGAAATCCAGATAATTTCCTTTTGCATAGTTTTTACTGTTATTCAAGTTAAAACTAGGTAGGTTTAAATATCATTTAATTTAAAATTTAAGTAAGAATAGAATACATGTGTGATTGTTTATATTGAAGATTATACTTTTACTACAAAAATGTCATTATATCAGCAATGAAATTCCATGCTGTGCACAAAATTAGCTTTTATCACAAAGTTATCATTTAATGTATTTCCAACACCAGAAATTCTGAAGGCGTGAAAAGAAATATACATTTCTGACAGGTAATAGAGCACAAGATTAATTTTGGAGGGTACAAATATTCAAACCATAGCTGATACCATAGACCCACTAGACTCATTTCTCCCTGGTCTGCCCTGTTAAGTACAGCTATATATCCTGAACAGAATGGAGTCGGCAGACAAAAGGGAACTATGAAAGGTGAAAAGAGGGAGGCAAACTGGATTGGGACTTCATGTCTGAAGGAAAAACACAGCAACAGAGTGTCATGTGTTCCCCCCACTCTAAAGAAGGAGGTAACCATCTATAGTCACCATTTTCAGAACCCTGTTCCAACATGAGAAGTTAGCAGATATGACAGAGGATAAAATGAATGAATGTGAGGATGGGTCAATAATGTTACCCACTCTGAGCGATGATGTGGTAGGCAGAATGGGAATGGATTTAAGGAGGTATCTATATTAAGCAGCATGTAAGTGTGGGAGACGGACTCATGGTCCCCAAAGGACATCCACGTTTTAATACCTGGAATTTGTGGATATTTTACCTTTCAGGGAAAAGAGATTTTGTGGATGTGATTAAGTTAAAGATTTGAGATGGAGGAATTATTTTAGATTATCTAAGGTGTGCCCTATGTCACAAGAGTCCTCATAACAGAGAGTTAAGAGAGTCTGAGACAAACAAGAAAAAGTGACAATAGGAATAGATATCATAGTGGTGTGACTGCTGACTTCGAAGATAAATGATGGAGCTGCAAGCCAAGAAATAGAGTTGGTCTCTAGAAGCAAATGAATTCTCTCCTACATTCTCCAGAAAGTGTACAATTCTGCCAACATCTTGATTTTAGTCCAGCGAGAATTCTGTAACGTAACACATTTGCATCATTGTACTCTAAAGTGTGTAGTAGTCAGAACAATGTCTCCTCAGAGTAGTGATTTGGTATCCCAGTACTAAAAAAACCAATAGAGGTCTTGGAAACTGAAATTAAGATGCTGCTCTAATATGTATCTAAAATGTGGAAGTCATTATGGATAGAGCCAAAAATGATTTTGAGAAGCCTAATAGAAAAAGCCTAGATTGCCTTGATCAAATTATCAGTAGAGATAAATGGTTATTAATTACTTTACTTGAAAGCACTCAGAAGGAGGGGAGGGGGAGTGGGAAAGAGAAAACATATGTCGTCATGGGAAATACCAAAATCATCAGGAACTAACTGTGGTAAAAATATGGTTGTTAAAGGCGCTACCAGTGAGGGTTCAGAATGAAATAAGAAACATGTTACTGGAAACTCAAGGAAAGGAGGTCTTTGATAAACAGCAGTGAAAAGTTTAGCTGAATTGTGCCCTTTAGTTATTTGGAAAGCAAAATTTATTTAACAACCAACTTGAATATTCAGCTCAAGAGGCTTCCAAGCAAAGTTTTGAAGGCTTGGCCTGATGTCTTCTTCCTGCTTATGGCAAAACAGAAAACAAAGATAAATTGAGAAAGAAAACCTTAAGCAAAAAGGATCAAGTAATTCATTATTTGGGAAATTTTCAGCCTATCTAAGCAGCAAAAGATGCTAAAATTGAGAGATTCACTAAAAACATGCTCTGGAGAAAAAGCAAAGGGTGTGACTTCCCCTGCACCTTTTTTTTTTTTTTTTTTTTAGCTCTTTCTAGTACCTTGGGAAAATCAAAAGTTCAAAGTATTCCTCACACAAACATCTCTTTGAAGAGATTAGGCATGTGACTCCTGAACCTTTTCAGCAATCTCAGCAGAGGCCAGAATA
>NW_012107664.1:635238-650121 GCF_000951045.1 Mandrillus leucophaeus
AAAAATTTTGTCTCATGATGCATTATACTGAATCTTATTTATAACTGATTTAGAGTATGAGATTTTGGAATTTTGAACTGATGATATTTACATGAGATCTTTGGACTTTGATGCCGTAATGGGTCAAAACTTTTGGGAATGTTGGAATTGGGTTATGTGAAAGCATTTTGCATGTGGGACAAATAAAAACATTTAGTGGCCAGTGGGTGGACATTAATAGACAGAATAATGGTCCTTCGTTCATGTCCCAATCTTTGGAACCTGTGAATATGTAAATTTACATTGCAAAAGGGACTGTGCACAAGTGATCAAATTATGAATCTTAAAATGGAGAGATTATACTGGATTATCTAGGTGTACTCAATATAATCACAAAGGTCCTTATAAAGGAAAAAAGGAGGCAAGACATTCAGGTTCAGAGTAGATATGATGGAGAGAAAAAGTATTCCTCCCTAGAGCTTCCAGAAGAAACTTAATCCTGCCAAAACCTTGATGTTAGCCGAATGATATTTGACCTCCAAAAACGTAAGAGAATAAAACTGTGTTGTTTTATTCTATGAAATTTGTGGAGATTTGTTACTACAGCAATAAGAAAATAGTGCAAGCAGATAAAAATGAACACAACCTCAGGGACCTGTGGGACAATGAGAAAAGGACCCACATTTATATTATCAGAGTTCCTGAGAAGTGGAGAAAAAAGATGAGTTAGAAATGTATTTGAAGTAATAATGGTTGAAAACTTCCAAAATTTGGTAGAAGACATATAGCAACAGAGTCAAGAAGCTGTGTGAACCTCAAATACATTTACATCAATATAATATTATAATTACACTTCTGAAAACTAAAAATAAAGTAAAAAATCTTGAAATTATTGAGAGAAATGACACATTACTTATAGGAAACAAAAAATCTATTAATTTTGAATTATCTAAATGGTAAACAGTAGGAATAAAAGGGAAAATATATTGGATACAAGAAAACTAAAATAATTTGTTGCCATAAGACTTACTATAAAGATTGGCTAAAGAAATTTGTTTTAAAAAAAAGAAATGATAAAATAAGGAAATTTGAGAATAAGACAGATCAGTGGAAAGTGGAGAAATATTAATATATAAAATAAATTTATTGTATGAGTTTTATAAATCATACCTAATCAAAATCTAATCATAGGTAAACAAATTACAATACCATCTGATACTCAAGGTAATGGTATTTAAAAGTGGGAAAGGTAAAGAAATCTAAAGGGAAGTAAGCTTTTCCCACTCCACTTGAACAAATAAAATGCTGATACCAGTAGTCTCTGATAATTCACACATATACATTGCAGTACTCAGAGCAATCACATTCAAATATAGTATAACAAAATCGAGAAAGGATCCTGGAAAATGTTTAGGTAATCTACACAATGGGGGAAAAAAAAAAGGAATAAGAACCAGAGAAAACAAATAATACAAAGTAACAAAATCAAGTTCTAATATATCACTAATTGCCTTAAGTATAAATGACCTGAATATGCCACATGACAAGAGATTGACAGAGTGGATTAAAAAAAAAAAAGAAGAAGAAGGACATGACGCATAACGTATCCATTTACTGTCTACAAGAAACTGCCTTCAAATTCAATTACGTGGGTTTAAAATTCAAGGGTGGAAAGTCATATACTAGCCAAACACTAATTTACAAAAAGCAGAAGAGGCTACGTTAATAAATTAGTACAGCCATTATGGAAAAAAAAATTGACAGTTTCCTAAAAACACTAAATATGCAATGACCATACTACCCAGTAATTACACACTTGGACATTTATCCCAGAAAAATGATAATTTATGTTCACACAAAAATCTGTGCACAAATATCCATAGCTTTTTTCATAATAGTTAAAAAAAAAAAACCAAAACAGCCAAAATACTTTAATTAGTAAATATAATTAAGTGGAAAAAGTTAACTTAAAAAGACTGCATATTGTATTATTTTATTTATGTAACATTTTTGAAATGGAAAAAAATATATAGAAATGGAGAACTATGAGCTAGAGATTTCCCAGTTGTAAGAAGGAGGAGGGGAAAGCAAAAGAGAAGTGGATATGATTATAAAAGGGCAATGCAAGGCATCCCTGTGGTGATAATAGTGTTTTGTACTTCAATTTCGTGGTGAATATATGAATCTACACATGAGATAAATTTGCATAAACACATAAATGATTAAAAGTAAAACTGGAGAGAGTTGAGTAAGATGTGCATTCTGACATTGTTAATATCCTAGTTATGATACTGCACTATAGTTTTTCAAGATGTTACAATTGGGGGAAACTGAAATCTAAACAAGGCTCACCAATATTATTTGTAAAAACTGCATATGAGTCTACAACTTCATAAATAAATGATGTAATTAAAATTAAGTGGGCATATGTGTATATTTTTAAAATTCTCCCATTTGCCTTATTGATTCATGTGTCATCTAAAATTCTGATGTTTAATTTCAAAACAATTGAAAGTTTTGTAGGTATTTTAATATCATTGATTTCTAGCATATTTTATGTTATTTCAGTCTTTTTAAATATGTTGAGATTTGTTTCATGGTACAGTTTTGCTTTTTTATGGCAGGAGGACCAATCCTTCCCATAATTTGAGCTAATATGTTGTTATTCAAGAGTTCTCTTTGTAAGTACGTAATTTCAGAAGCCTTTTTCAGAATTTCTAATCAACTAAACTGTCATAAGAAAGAGTCAGTACACTGCAATAAGCGATTGGATATAAATCCTGGTTTCATCATTTTTTAGGTGTATAGATTTAGCTTACGATTTTAAGGTGCTATATTTTTTCTAGTGAAAAATATATCACTACATTTACAACATGAAGAACATGATTTTGAAATGTATAAAACAGTTACACTAAGCATGTAGTGTTCCTAAAGATGTTCCTAAACAAACAGCTAAATGAGAGTCTCTTTTGAGGTATTAATTTCATCTCACAAAGCATTAATTTGCCACTTTGGGATACTAGATGCAAGATTCTATGCACTTCTTTTGTCATCTGGGTTTTGAAATATCTTGCTTTTCTAAAATTCTATTCTGATTTGATTAAACCATAACTCTAATGTGTGTTTCTTATTATATGTCTGTCTTCATTTTCATTTATGTTGTGGAAGGCTGACAGATTTCCTTTGCACACATCGATATATCTCACTACTTCTAGCATTACTGCTGCTTACCCATCTTGCTCCAGTACTCATTGCTGTTACACTTTTCTCATCTGCTTACTTCTTCCTTCTGCTAGTACTGCTGATTCTCCCTATCTTACCAATGAGTTACATCCTCAAGTTGCTGCCGTATTTCACATGACTCTACCTTATTGAAGACTTTTCCATTTTATAAATTTTGATCAGCCCTACTTAACTTCATAGTGGGCAGGCTTTAACTGGCTCTTACAAATGTCTATCTTTCAGATGAGAAACACAGGTTCCCAGACAGCACTGCCAAAAAATCAACCAGAAGTCAAATGTAATTATATTTATTATTTCAAATTTTTATTATAAACATTTTTAAAAACACAAATAGCAGAGAATAATGTCTGTCTCTTATACACATCTAGATGTGTATAAGAGACAGCTATCAGCCTGGGCAACAGAGCAAGACTTTCTGGGGGAAAAAAAAAAGGAATAAGAACCAGAGAAAACAAATAATACAAAGTAACAAAATCAAGTTCTAATATATCACTAATTGCCTTAAGTATAAATGACCTGAATATGCCACATGACAAGAGATTGACAGAGTGGATTAAAAAAAAAAAAGAAGAAGAAGGACATGACGCATAACGTATCCATTTACTGTCTACAAGAAACTGCCTTCAAATTCAATTACGTGGGTTTAAAATTCAAGGGTGGAAAGTCATATACTAGCCAAACACTAATTTACAAAAAGCAGAAGAGGCTACGTTAATAAATTAGTACAGCCATTATGGAAAAAAAAATTGACAGTTTCCTAAAAACACTAAATATGCAATGACCATACTACCCAGTAATTACACACTTGGACATTTATCCCAGAAAAATGATAATTTATGTTCACACAAAAATCTGTGCACAAATATCCATAGCTTTTTTCATAATAGTTAAAAAAAAAAAACCAAAACAGCCAAAATACTTTAATTAGTAAATATAATTAAGTGGAAAAAGTTAACTTAAAAAGACTGCATATTGTATTATTTTATTTATGTAACATTTTTGAAATGGAAAAAAATATATAGAAATGGAGAACTATGAGCTAGAGATTTCCCAGTTGTAAGAAGGAGGAGGGGAAAGCAAAAGAGAAGTGGATATGATTATAAAAGGGCAATGCAAGGCATCCCTGTGGTGATAATAGTGTTTTGTACTTCAATTTCGTGGTGAATATATGAATCTACACATGAGATAAATTTGCATAAACACATAAATGATTAAAAGTAAAACTGGAGAGAGTTGAGTAAGATGTGCATTCTGACATTGTTAATATCCTAGTTATGATACTGCACTATAGTTTTTCAAGATGTTACAATTGGGGGAAACTGAAATCTAAACAAGGCTCACCAATATTATTTGTAAAAACTGCATATGAGTCTACAACTTCATAAATAAATGATGTAATTAAAATTAAGTGGGCATATGTGTATATTTTTAAAATTCTCCCATTTGCCTTATTGATTCATGTGTCATCTAAAATTCTGATGTTTAATTTCAAAACAATTGAAAGTTTTGTAGGTATTTTAATATCATTGATTTCTAGCATATTTTATGTTATTTCAGTCTTTTTAAATATGTTGAGATTTGTTTCATGGTACAGTTTTGCTTTTTTATGGCAGGAGGACCAATCCTTCCCATAATTTGAGCTAATATGTTGTTATTCAAGAGTTCTCTTTGTAAGTACGTAATTTCAGAAGCCTTTTTCAGAATTTCTAATCAACTAAACTGTCATAAGAAAGAGTCAGTACACTGCAATAAGCGATTGGATATAAATCCTGGTTTCATCATTTTTTAGGTGTATAGATTTAGCTTACGATTTTAAGGTGCTATATTTTTTCTAGTGAAAAATATATCACTACATTTACAACATGAAGAACATGATTTTGAAATGTATAAAACAGTTACACTAAGCATGTAGTGTTCCTAAAGATGTTCCTAAACAAACAGCTAAATGAGAGTCTCTTTTGAGGTATTAATTTCATCTCACAAAGCATTAATTTGCCACTTTGGGATACTAGATGCAAGATTCTATGCACTTCTTTTGTCATCTAGGTTTTGAAATATCTTGCTTTTCTAAAATTCTATTCTGATTTGATTAAACCATAACTCTAATATGTGTTTCTTATTATATGTCTGTCTTCATTTTCATTTATGTTGTGGAAGGCTGACAGATTTCCTTTGCACACATCGATATATCTCACTACTTCTAGCATTACTGCTGCTTACCCATCTTGTTCCAGTACTCATTGCTGTTACACTTTTCTCATCTGCTTACTTCTTCCTTCTGCTAGTACTGCTGATTCTCCCTATCTTACCAATGAGTTACATCCTCAAGTTGCTGCCGTATTTCACATGACTCTACCTTATTCAAGACTTTTCCATTTTATAAATTTTGATCAGCCCTACTTAACTTCATAGTGGGCAGGCTTTAACTGGCTCTTATAAATGTCTATCTTTCAGATGAGAAACACAGGTTCCCAGACAGCACTGCCAAAAAATCAACCAGAAGTCAAATGTAATTATATTTATTATTTCAAATTTTTATTATAAACATTTTTAAAAACACAAATAGCAGAGAATAATGTAGTTAAATTCACATAACCTTCACCCAGCCTCAACAAATTTAAACAACTGACCAATTTTGTTTTATCTGTTATCTACATGCACCAAATTATCCTTGCTTCCCATTCAATTTGTTTAAAACAAATTCTAGCCACTATATCATTTTACCTATAATACTTTAGTATGAGAACTATTGAAGAAAAAAACTTTTACTTAACATAACCCTATTTAGATTAAAACAATTTAAAATAATCCTTGAATATTATAAATATAATCAATATACGTTATATCATCCCTGATTATAAAAGCGTAAGCTATAACCAAGGGAAGCATATATTATCATTTTTAATTTTAAAATTTGTACTAACCTATTATAATACATTTTATACACATTTACTGTATTCAATTTCAAATCATGGGGTTAGTATTAAAATCCACCAAATATATTACAGACACATATTCAAGTTTCGTTAAAGACACAAATTCACATCACTATTTTCATTTTGTGAGGTGAGTTATATATAACTAAGAAAAATTTAAAGTCAATCTAATTTTATCTAGACTTGCATTCATATTCATCTTTAACTCTTAGCACCACTTGGTAGCAAGGTCTTTAAAACGTGTATTTCCTTAGTATCTTAGTAAAGGATATGTTATTTGTTTCATGTTGCAGATGAAGAAACTGAGGCTCAGGAAATATTTGATATAAGTCATAAATGGAAAAGCCAGTTTTTATGTCCCGATGTCTTTTCAGCCCATTATGATGACTTTTTCCTGTGTAATTGTGATGGTAATATTGAATCGCATTGTTTCTTCTACACCAGCCATGGTACCAAATGTCACTAGAGAGAAATTAGAGATGGTCATAATTTCAAAGATAGAAACTCTGAAGTAAAAGCAAAATTCTTCATCTCATTTTACCTTCCAGTATTTTTTCCTTAAAAGTATTCAGTAGAGACGTTAGTCTATCACTCAAAACTCCTTGATTCCCCCTAAACTCTACTAATGACAACAGTGATCAGTGCATACTTTTCCTCACAATGAGGTGTTTAAACTGATTTTAGAATCAACTCTGATGCATCTCCAAGGAGTTCCTAAATCTTCTCAATTACATCTTTTCTACGTCTTATGAATACATCCCCCATTTCAGTGAAGTTTTTAAAAAACAACTCTATGCAAAGGAAAACTATGTGTGTTATGTGGTACATAACAATGATTAAGTATTTTCAATGCCTTCAAGAGAGTTCACAATACAAGTGTTAAAGAAATGTGTGTAAATTATTACAATAAAAGTGAAAATGAAATGATGTTAAGAAAGACACACACAAAAAACTATTATGGGAATTAAAGAGGCCTTGTAACATTCAAAAAACTATAAAGAAGAGATATAAGAGTGAAGAGATACACCTCTCTGGTCAGGCTCAGCAAGTGACATGGGGAACCCAGAGTTTAAGAGGCAGATATTCAGCATATAAGAAAGATTTATATGTTTAACCTACTCCACCCATGGCCTTGCTCCAATGTTAGTCCCAATACCTCTACTTTTCCCACAGGACTCTTGACATTTAAAGCAGAGTGTTTAGTCATGCTAAACAACTCTGATCTCAAATGGCCCTACTAACCTATTTGTATTTTATGCACAGTTCTCCATGTAAACTTGTTCAGCAGCATTTATGCATTATTGCAAGTGCTTTCATCAGTTTTCCAGTATAGTTAATGTTGTATGTCTGCCTTTCTTTAATATAGCTATAAAATCAGCTTCTATTTCATAAGATGTTTTAATCTGCATTAAGATTCAAATACCTTCCTCAAGTTCAGTGTCTACCCAGGTAGTACTTTCTTTGAAAACTGTGGAGAGAATTATGCCAACACATTCCTCATTTCTGGAGATGAGTTCGTGAGTTAATATGCCATTTTAACATTTCCCAAAAAATACTTGCTCAAATAGATGTGAGAGAGGGAGAGAACAGGTGGTATCAATGATTTGCATGTTTCACAGACAACTGTAAGTCGGCATGCAAGGAAACCCTCATGTCTTTTATAGTGGAATTTTTTAACCCTGTCAGCCTGATCTGAGCACCATTCTACTGTGGCTCCCCAATCACAATAGCTCTTTAAGTAACTGTGCCAACATATGGGTCATTTATCACGACAGACACAACAAATACACATATAAATAGGTAAACAGAGTAAACCTGTGGCTTATAAATTCTTTACATATTACTTAAAGCAGCCTTTTATGTTTAGCATACATTTTTCCAAAACCTATTCGTGGAGATTTAATCTTATGATTGAGATTAAAATTTAGAAGAATAGCTATATGCTAAGATCTAAGCAAATAAAACATTCTCTTCTTTTTAGAGTTAAATTTAATATGTTTGACCTAATAGTTTCATCATGTATTGTTTGATGGGATAACCAGTGATAAATGTTAGGACTATGGTACTTTTTAATGGATAATAATTTTTTAATTGAAAAATTTTGATAATGAAGCGCAGGATTCATGATATTGGATTAATTCAGAGCTCATGTTGCAAACACAAAGAAAATTTTTAAATACTCAGTTCAAGAGTTTTCTTGCTTTAATTCTGTTAAACAGTGTTGATTACTTGAGACTTTAATTAAAAGCACTGCTTTGATTTTTCTTCATGGAAAATTCAAATGGCAGAATGGAAGCGTCATTACTAAACATTTATTCCCAAAATGATGATTCTCTTAGTTCTTCCCTTAGTCATCCAGAGATATATCAAATGGGACAGCTTATAATAAAGAATTCACTTTATGAGACCTAATTTTAAAACTTCTGTCTTCTGCACCAGACGTGAAGTAAAATTTTATTGGGATAATAATTTTTAAAAAAATTAAAGACTCTTCTTAAAATTATAATTGTGCTATTAGTAAGCTTTCCACGTGAGTACACCTGAAAAATTAAATTTCCATCTTGAGGAGATGAAGACTTGAGAATGAATATAACTAAACACTATTAACCTAACGAAAGTCACACTGAGCAATAGTTTCAGAATTTGAGAACAGCTTTAATTTTATTCTCCAGAGCCTCACATATTATTGTTAAAATGTTAAACCTAAACCAAGTATGAGGGAAAAAAAATTAAACAATAATTTTAAATTAGTCGAATAAATTATTGCAAATCAGAGAATAAAATAATTCTATAAAAAGTAGAATATTCAAAAACCAGTTTAAATTGTTCACATCTGACTGAATAAAAGGGGATTAGACATATCAAATAATCTGATCAAACATTTTCCAAGCTATACATTCACTATTTTCCCTTGAGCCATTTCTCTCTATTTGACAACCATTGTCTCAGTGTAGTCATTTAACATTTAATCCACTTTATGGAACATCTGCCAAATTATAACCTCTTCTTCATTCACCTCCCCCGCCCCCACCCACTGAATATTTTCAGTCAATTATTTAATATTTCTAAAAACTTTTCCCATGGGAAAAAGATCTTTATCTCTGTTCCTTCTGTCCTTTGTCCTAGTCCCTTCATCTGGGGTCACAGAGATTATGAATTATCCTACATCTATGGCATTAACATTGAGCTTGAACGCAATTACCTGTTCTCCAAGTCTTCTCAACTAAATCTTGTTCAAAAAGTGATTAGACAGAGTTTTAATTAATGGTTCAATAGAAGCTTGAATTTTCATTTTTAGGATGAGGTGGTTCACCTATTGATATTAAAGAGAAGAACATACAAAGAAGCCTTTGGTGACAATGTTAGTATCTAAATACTAACCTGAATGAATCATTAGTCTGACTCAGCATGGCCTTTCTGATGGCTATAAACAAATCTGCTATCTGAAAATAAAAATATTCCTTTAGAGCTCAATCTAAAGCAACTGTCGGTTATACTTAATGATTAGTAATAGTCACTGAGACACTTATGCCGGTCATACTGTTTGGCATAAAGAAACAGTTACATATGATGCTTCTTTTTTTTTTACAGTATTTTAATTTTTAGGCCTAGACATTAAAAATTGTGTTTTAAAAGGTTATACATATCTTACGAAAATAAGTTTTCCATGATGTATTTTTTTAAAATATGGTATTAGCTCAAGTCTTTATTAGGGTAAGAACTAAAAAAGAATAATTCAGCTACTTGTTATATTTCCCCTGGGGTTCAGTTCTATAAAACTTTTCTAATTTTATAAATACCAATGTAATTTAATGTCCATGTTTCCTAATACTTTCAGTGTTCTTTTTCAAACTATGAACTGAAAACTATTACTTCTCTGAGAATAAGAAGTAAAAGAAAAGAGGTTTCTATTCCTATTATTTAAAGGATGGTTTCTATTCCTATTATTTATAGCACAAAATCTCCAGCTTGTACTATAGCATGTAAAGCATTTTACAGTCAACTTCCAAAATACTTTTCCAGTTTCATCTCCATGTTTTCATCATATTCCCTCTTGCACAGGCCACTGTCTCTATAAAACATGCATCTTCCTTTTCTGTTTGCCTAACTCATATACACGCTTGTGAGATCCAATTCAAACTTCCCCACTTTGCCCTATGCATAAACAATCCCTCTCTTCTCTGATCCCAGAGATTCTAGCATTCGCATCCATAAAGAATTAATAATACAGTTATATTACAGTAGACTGAGATCCCCTCAAGAGTAGGGAATGTGTGTCATTTATCTTTGTTCTCCAATGTCCTTCGGGGTGCCTGATACTATGGAGGAACTGGACTTGGAGGTTTTTAATCTCAGTATCTAATCCTATCTTTGTCTTTACAACTAACTCTTTAATTTTGGTCAAGTCCTTTCAGCGCTTTTGGGCTGCGAGTATCATGATCATAGGCATGTGTCCCTTCAGGCAAGAAGAAGACAATAAATATGATAAAAGAACATAAAGTTTAGAGTAAGAGAGTCATGTAATGAGGATATCAATTTATTGTTAGATAAACTCTCTTTTATCCCAGTTATCTTTAGAGCAAATACAAAAGGGATTAATACTAACTACATCATGGTTTTGTGGTAAGGATTGAATGAAATACAGCATGTTAAAAGACATCTTGCATAAATTTGACTAGTTATCTTCTAAGATACATTAGGAGCTCTACTAATCTATGGATTAAAAAAAAGCTTTTAGAAAGTTTTTCTAAGTACAAGAATAGCTGAATTTTTATCCTAGTTACTTTTTTATCAAGTGAAAAAGTGGTTAAATTGAAGTTTGTCAAAGCAAAGCAGTAAAAATTCTGGCCGAAAGGACAGGATCTTGAATTGAAAGTATTAATTGGAATTGTATAAAAATTTGGTTCTAATGGGGATGTTATTAAATGCCTTCAGAATTTTAAAATTTAAGTAGGATAAAAGAAGAAGAATTTATTCAAAGTTTTACATCTGAATAGCACTATAGGACAAAAGGAACATTTTAAAAAATACTGCGGTGTGAAAATTGAAGTTTCAGACTGGAAACGGAATGTCAAGGAAGAAAATAATATTTATCAGAGATCTGCGTAATTTTTTAAACAATGTTATGGAAGGCGAGACCTAGACTTTAAAATTCTTGTAGATTTAATTTTAAAGCAATGAATTACAAATTCATTTATTTAGATTAAATAAAACAAATTGCTAATGTATTGCTTAAAATTTGTGAATTAACACTGAAAAACAGTGACTTTTTCTCATGATAACAGTTTTGTAGTTTTCACTTAAAAAAAACAATTCCCTTTACAAGTGATTATTTTTGTTTCTATTTAAAAATATATTTAAACTGTATTTCAGAAGTACATTTGTGAAGTGCTTTTCTGAAATTAATAATGTAACTATGGTGATTGAACTCATATTATTTCTGTTGAAATTTATTTCAAAGACCTAAACTTTTTTTCCTGGTGTTCTTATAAAAAAAAAATTCTAAACATTTATGTCTTGAATTTTTGGTTAAGAGAAAAATTGTGTGTGTGTATGTATTAGCATATGTGTATAAATATCCTGTTTACAATGCACACAAACACATATCTATTTTTGATTTTTTTTTTTCTTTTGAGACAGACTCTCACTCTGTTGTCCAGGCTGGAATGCAGTGGCTCAATCTCAGTTCACTGAAGCCTCCACCTCCTGGGTTCAAGCAATTCTCCTGCTTCAGCCTCCTGAGTAGCCAGGATTACAGGCATGGGCCACCACATCTGGCTAAATTTTGTATTTATAGTAGAGACAGGGTTTCACCATGTTGTCCAGGGTGGGCTCGAATTCCTGACCTCAGATGACCCGTCCGCCTTGGCCTCCCAAAGTGCTGGAATTACAGGCATGAGCCACCACACCCAAACTGATTTCATTTCCAAACATATTATGGTATCAAACAATCTGGTCTCTGAAAGACATTGATACATTATTGATTTCAGCTCCATCAATCTACTGAAAGTGTATAATAGCGAGATATCTGCCAACAGTAAGCATATATTCAAAACTAAATTAAGTATCCTTTTCATCTTTTCAGGAGTCCCATAAAATTTTAGTCACAAAATTAAAGGGTAAAGGAAAAAGAAGGAGCAAAATGGTGGAGTAGAAGACTCCACTGTTCACCATCCACCCCCAACAAGGACACCAATTTAACAACTACCTACACAGAAGAAATTTTAAAAAAAGAAAGAAAGAAGGAAAGAAACACCTTCATGAGAACCAGAACCAAAAATCAGATGAGCACTCATAGTCGCTGGTTCTAACTTCACAATGTTGAAAGAGCCACTGAAGAGTAGAAAAAACACTGAACTGCCTATGCCACCCCGCCCCTGCCCCCACCTCCTGCAGTGGCAGCATGGGACGGAGAGTGTCTCTGGGCCCTGGAGGAGACAGAACACAGTAATTGTGAGGCAATGAACTCAGTGCTATTCTGGTAGATCAGAAAGGAAATCTGGACCAAACTCAGCTAATGCCCATCCACAGAGGGAGGATTTAAACCAACCCTAAGCAGAGGCAAATTACTTATCCCAGCTACCTAAACTTGAGTTCCTGAAAACCTCCCCTCCAAAGGCTGCAGTGCTCTGTGTCTCCGAGTAAACTTGAAAGGCAGTCTAGGCCACAAGCACTGCAACCTTTAGGTGAGTCCTAGTGCTGAACTAGGCCCAGAGACAGTGGACTAGGGGACATCACATACTGAGACATAAATTGGGGCCAGCAAGGGAATATTGGCATTATCTCTCCCTAACCCCAGGCTGCACAGCTTGTGACTCTAAAAGAGACCCCTTTCTTCTCTTGAGAAGAGGACAGGGAAGGACTTTATCTTGCATATTGGTTACCAGCTCAACCACAGCAGGACAGGGCACCAGCCAGGGTCATGAGGAAACAGTTCCAGGCCCTAGCTCCCAGGTGCCATTTCTAGACACACCTGCTGCCTTTAAGGAAAGGAGTCAGTCTTGGCAGCATTCAACAGCTGCTAACTGAAGAACCCTTCGACCCTGAACAACCAGCCTGGATACCCAGGTACTATGTCAAGGGTCTTGGGTAAGCCTCTGAGACTTGCTGGCTTTAGGCACAGCATGGCCACAGGTGGGTAGAGCACAAAAGCAGCCTTGTGGTATCCCTGATTCCAGGACCTGACCCTTGGATGACATTTCTGGACCTATCCTGAAGCAGAGGGGAACCCACTACCCTGAAGGGTGAGTCCCAGACCAAGCAGCATTCACCAAAAGCTGACTATAGAGCCCTTGGGACTTAAGAGAACATTGGCAGCAGTCTAGCAGTACTCCCCATGGTGAGGAGTGGCAATGGCTATGCGGTAAGGATCCTCTGCCTTTGTAAAGGGAAGGGAACAGTAGAAAGGACTGTGTCTTGTCATTTGAGTGCCAGCTCAGAACAGTAAAATAGAACACCAGATACACTCCTAAGGTTTTTGACTGTAGTCCCTGACTCCTGGATGGCACCTCTGGACCCAACTGGGGTCTGGGAAACATTGCTGCCCTGAAGGGAAGGACACAGGCCTGACTAGTTTTTCCATCTGCTGATTGTTGTCCCAGGGCATTAAGCAAGCATAGACAGTAGCTAGGGAGTGGTTACAAGAGGTCTTGGTTGAGACCCAGTGCTGTGTTGGCTTCAGGTCAGACCCAGCACTGTCCCACTGGTGGTGGCCACAGGGATGCTTGTGTCACTTCAACCCCAGCTTTAGGTGGCTCAAAACAGAGAGAAAGACTGTGGTTGTTTGGGAGAATCTAAGGGAAGATTACAAGAATCTCTGCCTGATATTCCAGAGAATTCTCCCAGATCTTTTCCAAGATCATCAAGGTGGTACCTCTAATAGTCTACAAGAACCACAGCATTACTGGGGCTTGGGGTACCCTCTAAAACAGATATAGCTTAGATCACAATACCCAAGTCCTTTAAAATATCTGGAAAGCCTTCTCAAAATGAATGGCTACAAACAACCCAGACAGTGAAGACTAAAATAAATCTCTAAATATTTAATGCCCAGACTTTAAAGAACATCAGCTAGTATCAACACCATTCAGGAAAACACGACCTCATCAAATTAACTACATAATTCACCAGGGACCAATCATGGAGAAGCAGTAATGTGTGAAATTTCAGAAAGATAATTCAAAATTCTTCAAACTGTATTGGGGAAGCTCAGAGAAATTTAAGATAACAAAAAGTATTCAGAATTCTATTAGAGACATTTAACAAAGAAATTGAAATAATTAAAAGGAATCAAGTAGAAATTCTGGAGCTGAAATATATACTTGGCCTACTGAGGAATGCATCAGTGTCCTCTAACAGTAAAATTGATTAAGCAGGAGAATTTGTGAGTTTGAAGATAGGCTATTTGAAAACACATAGTCAGAGGAGACAAAAGAAAAAAATTTAAAAAATGAAACATACCTACAGGTTCTGAAAAAGAGCCTTAAAAGGGAAAATCTAAGAGTTATCAGTGTTAAAGAGGAGGTAGAGAAAAAGATGGGGATATTAACTTTGTTCAAAAGGATAACAGAGAACTTCTCAAACCTAAAGAAAGAAATCAATATCCAAGTACTAGAATGCTATAGAACACTAAGCAGATTTAACCCAAAGAAAAGTACCCCAAAGCATTTAATAACCAAACTCGCAAAGATCTAGGATTAAAAAAAAAAAAAAAAAAAAAAAAAAA